>NC_064623.1:81783362-82086392 GCF_023898315.1 Schistocerca nitens | reverse complement strand
TTTTCTGACACAAGCCATCTGAATTCTTCCCACAGACAACAGTTTCTCTGAACCCTGCAAGTGGGAGCTGCCATACCAACACATCCTTGGTTCTTGCCACCCACCTGGCCTTAATTTACATTAATTTCTTTGGTCTCGGCATTTCTTATCAGTAACTATTTCTTTCTTCACTCCCTTTTAGTTTTATATATCTCTTATTTTCTGACTTTTCAATTCTCCACCTTTACCACATACAACACACTAATCTTTCCTCTCTTACTATCCAATGCATGATGTTTCGTCAGTAACTTTTGTCTTCCGTATTATGTTATTTTCCACCTCTAAGCTCTCAGGTTTTCAAACCTCATTCAGAGCAGTCCCCAACAATCAGTCTTTCCTTTTCCTCCCAGCTGATGTCTCCCCTGACCGGTGGTCCTTTTTCATACTCCCCCATTTCCTAAGCCTCACCAGTCCTTTTCCTTCACTTGTCTTATTTCTGCTTCAATGTTTCTGATAGAAGAAGGAGCCACTGGCTGCAAAAGCTAGCAAATTTCAATAATGGTACCTTTATATGTGTTCTCATGCGGCTTGGTGAGGAGATTTTTTATCTGCCCAATTACATTATATTTTCTACACACTGTTGGTTTATTTATTGAGTGTCACATCTGTTTTGAAGTTCAAGTCGTGAAGTTGAATTTGAATTCGAGCAACTGAATTTTTCAGCTGTGATTGTGGTTTGTTGGCCAACTCTATCGCATATCATATCACTGAAGCACGCCACACATGCTGCTGCTTATAGAGAATATAGTATATGATTTCCTAACCCCTAACCACAGTGTACCAGATTCAAGAGTATTTACTAGTGTTTTTGCTAAACTGTGTAAGACTGGTGCACAGCCCAGTTGTCACAGCTAATGTGAACGTGCAACTGAAGAGAGTGTGGCTGAAGTAGTAGATATTATTTAGATGGTAGAACACAGTCCTTCAACAAGCACTTGTAGAATTTTAACAAATATTGGGGTTCCATGTACAAGAATATGGTGGACATTACATATACATAGTCTTTAGTTTTATCATTTATGCTGGATTTAGCACCTTTGGGAAGGAGAAAAAAGTAGATGATTTGAATTTTGTTGTTGGCTAGTTGCAAATCACCAAGTAATCCTGCCGGTACCGTTTCTGACAAACACACTTTAATTCATGGCGGTATCAATAACACTCACAACTCACATTGGTGGTCTGATAAAAATCCATATGGTTTAGTGGAGACATTTTCAAGAATGCTTTTCTGTAAACATGTGGTGTGGTATGACAGAATTGACTAGGCCTCTTATATTCCCATATCACCTTACAGGGATCCATTATCTACTCTTTCTTGAGGATAAGCTTCCAGCATCACTGGATGAGGTTCCTTTCGTTACAGGAATGGATGTGGAGTGTGATCAAAAAATAACTGGAATTTGTGATTTTATTTAAGTATCTTTCTTTATCTATCAACTTGAACTTTGTCCCGATCAGATATAATACATGATAAACAGAAACCTGGTCCGTAGTGAGTTGCAATGAGATGTTTATTTAATTGTGTGATTAGCTAATTTTGAATAAACTTTATTGTCAAGTACAAGTAAAAAGTAGCCATATTCCGTCATTTTACGAAAGGATCCACACTACAGTGAAACCTTTTAAGATCATATTTTTACTTGTACTTGACAATGACCTTTTGTTTAAATTAGCTAATCACATGATTAAATAAATATCAGATTACAGCCTACCATGTTTACGTTTATTAAGCGTCTGGAGGATGGGGATCCCCACAAATACAAAATTTTAAGATAATAATACACTTGTGCCAGTGGTTTTTCCTTTGTCAGAAGTATTTATGGAACACACTTTTCATTATGGTGTTCAGCTCCTTCAGCAATTCTGTTTTTACCTCATCAATGGTCGCAAGATGACAGGCTTTCGTGCTTCTATTCAGCCTCGGGGATAGAAAGATGTCGCAGGGATCTATGTCCGGTAAATACAGTAGCTAAGGCAACATCACAGTTGTTTTATGGCAAAAAATCACAAACAAGCATTGAGGTGTGAGTGGGAGTAGAACTGTGATGCAACATCCATGAGTGGTTTTCCCACAGCTCCGGTTGTTTTCTTTGGATTGCTTCACGTAAATGGCGCATAACTTCCAGGTAGTATCCCGTATTGACCATACGACCACAAGGCTGGAACTCATGATGCACTATCCCACTGCAATCAAGAAAACAGTGAGAAGAATCTTCACATGTGACTGACTAGTGAAATTTTTTTTTCCTTGGCTCTTCAGGCAGTTTCCATTGGGACGACTAGGACCTTGGTTTCAATGTCATACCCATTTACTCATGTTTTGTTACCTATTATAACCTCCTTTAGAAGTTTTGGACCAATGTCACCTTTAGCAGTTCCTGAGTGACGTAAATACGACATTTTTTGACGAAAATGAACAATTTCAGAACAAATTTTGCTGCTACTGCTACACATTTTGTGCCCAAAACACCTGAAAGAATTCCTTGGCATGAGCGAAAGAATATGCTGACATCATCAGCAACCTCTCTTATGTTCATTTGGTGATTTTCTAGAACAATTTTCTTTAATTCTTCATCATTGTTATTGGTAATTGATTTGCTAGGGTGTCCAGGGCAGTCGTCGTCTTCAACGTCTTCTCGGCCCTCATTGAAATGTTTATACTAGTCACAATCTCTTGTCTTACTCACAGTACATTCGCCAAAAGCCACATTCAACATTTCTAATGTGGTTCTGAAGTTTATTCCATTTTTCAAGATGAATCATATTCTTTGATTAATCTTTTTCAAAAGCAAAAGTTCGCCGACTACTTGAAAACGATAAAGCATATGAAATTTAAAAAAATTGCGTTACTTTTTTATCACACCTCATATGTTCTGTACATTCTAATCAGCAGGTGAATACATAACATTCCTTGGAAGATGGATTGGCTGAAGTGTTTCTTGGCTATATTCAGGCAATGGGTTAGGTGTTAAAACACACAGATCTATTATTTCCTGAGGAAAATACCGTATAGTTCTACATTAATTTCCTCATCCTTCTTAATATTTCTCTTATAAGTAACTAAATTTTCATTCTTCTCCTTTTATTCCCCCCCATGAACCATGGACCTTGCCGTTGGTGGGGAGGCTTGCGTGCTTCAGCGATACAGATAGCCGTACCGTAGGTACAACCACAACGGAGGGGTATCTGTTGAGAGGCCAGACGAACGTGTGGTTCCTGAAGAGGGGCAGCAGCCTTTTCAGTAGTTGCAAGGGCAACAGTCTGGATGATTGACTGATCTGGCCTTGTAACAATAACCAAAACGGCCTTGCTGTGCTGGTACTGCGAACGGCTGAAAGCAAGGGGAAACTACGGCCGTAATTTTTCCCGAGGGCATGCAGCTGTACTGTATGATTAAATGATGATGGCGTCCTCTTGGGTAAAATATTCCGGAGGTAAAATAGTCCCCCATTCGGATCTCCGGGCGGGGACTACTCAAGAGGATGTCGTTATCAGGAGAAAGAAAACTGGCGTTCTACGGATCGGAGCGTGGAATGTCAGATCCCTTAATCGGGCAGGTAGGTTAGAAAATTTAAAAAGGGAAATGGATAGGTTAAAGTTAGATATAGTGGGAATTAGTGAAGTTCGGTGGCAGGAGGAACAAGACTTCTGGTCAGGTGACTACAGGGTTATCAACACAAAGTCAAATAGGGGTAATGCAGGAGTAGGTTTAATAATGAATAGGAAAATAGGAATGCGGGTAAGCTACTACAAACAGCATAGTGAACGCATTATTGTGGCCAAGATAGATACGAAGCCCACACCTACTACAGTAGCACAAGTTTATATGCCAACTAGCTCTGCAGATGACGAAGAAATTGAAGAAATGTACGATGAAATAAAAGAAATTATTCAGATAGTGAAGGGAGACGAAAATTTAATAGTCATGGGTGACTGGAATTCGAGTGTAGGAAAAGGGAGAGAAGGAAACGTAGTAGGTGAATATGGATTGGGGCTAAGAAATGAAAGAGGAAGCCGCCTGGTAGAATTTTGCACAGAGCACAACTTAATCATAGCTAACACTTGGTTTAAGAATCATGATAGAAGGTTGTATACATGGAAGAACCCTGGAGATACTAAAAGGTATCAGATAGATTATATAATGGTAAGACAGAGATTTAGGAACCAGGTTTTAAATTGTAAGACATTTCCAGGGGCAGATGTGGACTCTGACCACAATCTATTGGTTATGACCTGTAGATTAAAACTGAAGAAACTGCAAAAAGGTGGGAATTTAAGGAGATGGGACCTGGATAAACTGAAAGAACCAGAGGTTGTAGAGAGTTTCAGGGAGAGCATAAGGGAACAATTGACAGGAATGGGGGAAAGATATACAGTAGAAGAGGAATGGGTAGCTTTGAGGGATGAAGTAGTGAAAGCAGCAGAGGATCAAATAGGTAAAAAGACGAGGGCTAGTAGAAATCCTTGGGTAACAGAAGAAATATTGAATTTAATTGATGAAAGGAGAAAATATAAAAATGCAGTAAATGAAGCAGGCAAAAAGGAATACAAACGTCTCAAAAATGAGATCGACAGGAAGTGCAAAATGGCTAAGCAGGGATGGCTAGAGGACAAATGTAAGGATGTAGAGGCTTGTCTCACAAGGGGTAAGATAGATACTGCCTACAGGAAAATTAAAGAGACCTTTGGAGAGAAGAGAACCACTTGTATGAATATCAAGAGCTCAGATGGCAACCCAGTTCTAAGCAAAGAAGGGAAGGCAGAAAGGTGGAAGGAGTATATAGAGGGTCTATACAAGGGTGATGTACTTGAGGACAATATTATGGAAATGGAAGAGGATGTAGATGAAGATGAAATGGGAGATACGATACTGCGTGAAGAGTTCGACAGAGCACTGAAAGACCTGAGTCGAAACAAGGCCCCCGGAGTAGACAACATTCCATTGGAACTACTGACGGCCTTGGGAGAGCCAGTCCTGACAAAACTCTACCATCTGGTGAGCAAGATGTATGAAACAGGTGAAATACCCTCAGACTTCAAGAAGAATATAATAATTCCAATCCCAAAGAAAGCAGGTGTTGACAGATGTGAGAATTACCGGACAATCAGTTTAATAAGCCACAGCTGCAAAATACTAACACGAATTCTTTACAGACGAATGGAAAAACTAGTAGAAGCCGGCCTCGGGGAAGATCAGTTTGGATTCCGTAGAAATACTGGAACACGTGAGGCAATACTGACCTTACGACTTATCTTAGAAGAAAGATTAAGGAAAGGCAAACCTACGTTTCTAGCATTTGTAGACTTAGAAAAAGCTTTTGACAATGTTGACTGGAATACTCTCTTTCAAATTCTAAAGGTGGCAGGGGTAAAATACAGGGAGCGAAAGGCTATTTACAATTTGTACAGAAACCAGATGGCAGTTATAAGAGTTGAGGGACATGAAAGGGAAGCAGCGGTTGGGAAGGGAGTAAGACAGGGTTGTAGCCTCTCCCCGATGTTATTCAATCTGTATATTGAGCAAGCAGTAAAGGAAACAAAAGAAAAATTTGGAGTAGGTATTAAAATCCATGGAGAAGAAATAAAAACTTTGAGGTTCGCCGATGACATTGTAATTCTGTCAGAGACAGCAAAGGACTTGGAAGAGCAGTTGAACGGAATGGATGGTGTCTTGAAGGGAGGATATAAGATGAACATCAACAAAAGCAAAACGAGGATAATGGAATGTAGTCATATTAAGTCGGGTGATGTTGAGGGTATTAGATTAGGAAATGAGACACTTAAAGTAGTAAAGGAGTTTTGCTATTTGGGGAGCAAAATAACTGATGATGGTCGAAGTAGAGAGGATATAAAATGTAGACTGGCAATGGCAAGGAAAGCGTTTCTGAAGAAGAGAAATTTGTTAACATCGAGTATAGATTTAAGTGTCAGGAAGTCATTTCTGAAAGTATTTGTATGGAGTGTAGCCATGTATGGAAGTGAAACATGGACGGTAAATAGTTTGGACAAGAAGAGAATAGAAGCTTTCGAAATGTGGTGCTACAGAAGAATGCTCAAGATTAGATGGGTAGATCACATAACTAATGAGGAGGTATTGAATAGGATTGGGGAGAAGAGGAGTTTGTGGCACAACTTGACCAGAAGAAGGGATCGGTTGGTAGGACATGTTCTGAGGCATCAAGGGATCACCAATTTAGTATTGGAGGGCAGCGTGGAGGGTAAAAATCGTAGGGGGAGACCAAGAGATGAATACACTAAGCAGATTCAGAAGGATGTAGGTTGCAGTAGGTACTGGGAGATGAAGAAGCTTGCACAGGATAGAGTAGCATGGAGAGCTGCATCAAACCAGTCTCAGGACTGAAGACCACAACAACAACAACTCCTTTTATTGATGATAGTGAGCACAGCCAGTGCCCTATGCAAAGTACACTCCTGGAAATTGAAATAAGAACACCGTGAATTCATTGTCCCAGGAAGGGGAAACTTTATTGACACATTCCTGGGGTCAGATACATCACATGATCACACTGACAGAACCACAGGCACATAGACACAGGCAACAGAGCATGCACAATGTCGGCACTAGTACAGTGTATATCCACCTTTCGCAGCAATGCAGGCTGCTATTCTCCCATGGAGACGATCGTAGAGATGCTGGATGTTGTCCTGTGGAACGGCTTGCCATGCCATTTCCACCTGGCGCCTTAGTTGGACCAGCGTTCGTGCTGGACGTGCAGACTGCGTGAGACGACGCTTCATCCAGTCCCAAACATGCTCAATGGGGGACAGATCCGGAGATCTTGCTGGCCAGGGTAGTTGACTTACACCTTCTAGAGCACGTTGGGTGGCACGGGATACATGCGGACGTGCATTGACCTGTTGGAACAGCAAGTTCCCTTGCCGGTCTAGGAATGGTAGAACGATGGGTTCGATGACGGTTTGGATGTACCGTGCACTATTCAGTGTCCCCTCGACGATCACCAGTGGTGTACGGCCAGTGTAGGAGATCGCTCCCCACACCATGATGCCGGGTGTTGGCCCTGTGTGCCTCGGTCGTATGCAGTCCTGATTGTGGCGCTCACCTGCACGGCACCAAACACACATACGACCATCATTGGCACCAAGGCAGAAGCGACTCTCATCGCTGAAGACGACACGTCTCCATTCGTCCCTCCATTCACGCCTGTCGCGACACCACTGGAGGCGGGCTGCACGTTGTTGGGGCGTGAGCGGAAGACGGCCTAACGGTGTGCGGGACCGTAGCCCAGCTTCATGGAGATGGTTGCGAACGGTCCTCGCCGATACCCCAGGAGCAACAGTGTCCCTAATTTGCTGGGAAGTGGCGGTGCGGTCCCCTACGGCACTGCGTAGGATCCTACGGTCTTGGCGTGCATCCGTGCGTCGCTGCGGTCCGGTCCCAGGTCGACGGGCACGTGCACCTTCCGTCGACCACTGGCGACAACATCGATGTACTGTGGAGACCTCACGCCCCACGTGTTGAGCAATTCGGCGGTACGTCCACCTGGTCTCCCGCATGCCCACTATACGCCCTCGCTCAAAGTCCGTCAACTGCACATACGGTTCACGTCCACGCTGTCGCGGCATGCTACCAGTGTTAAAGACTGCGATGGAGCTCCATATGCCACGGCAAACTGGCTGACACTGACGGCGGCGGTGCACAAATGCTGCGCAGCTAGCGCCATTCGACGGCCAACACCACGGGTCCTGGTGTGTCCGCTGTGCCGTGCGTGTGATCATTGCTTGTACAGCCCTCTCGCAGTGTCCGGAGCAAGTATGGTGGGTCTGACACACCGGTGTCAATGTGTTCTTTTTTCCATTTCCAGGAGTGTAGATTGTTGTAACATTGAGAACTGGCTCAGTTACAGCTACCAGGGAATTCCTGTGAAACCTTCAGACTTTCATAGATTTATTAATGACAGTATGGAATAAGTGTAATAGTTGGTATAAGTGTAGTCATGGGACAGAAGAGAAAACATCTTTGAAAATGAAATGACAAATGAGAAATAATGAATTCATGGTACATTTCCATGCGTTCAAAAACATGGTTCTGCATTCAAAGCATTTGCCCCAGGTTGTACGATGAGCAGATATCAGGAATTGTCAGTAGGGCCACACAGCCTATAACTTTAACTTGACAAACATTACAGTAAGGATGTTAGGCCATACTAGCAATATGTAAACCACAAGTCAAGGCAACAACGACGAATATGTTTGTCATTTCAAAAAGTATAATAGTTTCGAAAAGTCAATTTGAACGATGGGCAGAGATAACAGACTATCGCAGTGATCACAGTAATTGTCTATGGCTATGCTGTATACTAATTATGAAGTTAATAAGTGCTTTAAAACAAATAAAATGATATTTGTAATAAGATAATATGAAAAGGGGGTCTCTTATTCACGATTAGTACATTAGCTTCGTAAAATATAGGTATGGAGCTGGACATCCATGACTTCCGCCTGCCTATGATAGTTAAAAGTCACCTTTATGTAAAAATTATTTAAAAACAGTAAGTATTAGTGCAAAATCAGTATGCAATGTCAGAAGCCAGTTAAAAAACCTTTCTAACAATACCTTGTTCATTCCTGTACAAGTAGTATGCCTTGAGAAAAAGGGATGAGAAATAATATATACGACAAATAATATATGTGTCTGGGTTGTTACATGTTATTCATCAAAACATACCAAGTCCAGAAAAAATTTTTGTGGAGTAAGCCTAAAGAAGGGGTTACTGTCTATGGGGCAGAGGAGTTGTAAAAGTCAGTGACCAACTACAATTAATGAAAGCTTTGTTACAATGACAAGAATGGCAAATTTGAACTAAAAAAGAAAATGTTGTTGTATTTTATTGGGTGACTTTACCTGTTCCCAGTTTGAGAAACTCCTTCATAGACTCATGGAACTGCTTATTCTTGAAAAGGTCAAATGCATACAGTGTCTGTATGTGATAGATGTTCTTCGATTTCTCATCCTCTGACTCATCTGATATGTTCTGTCAACAAAAAAAGTCGAGCAGACTTATTAATTACATGAAAACAGCCCTTCAAGGAATTCACGCGTCACCTTGGCAGCACACTTCACACCGTATTTTCAGCTTACATAAACAACAAGAAACAATTGAAGCAATAATGCTAACCAACAGCACCATACTTCTTAACATACTTAACTATTACAAGACTTGTTTACTACCACGCAGTATTATTTTGCAGCTTCACAACAGCATACTTCTTCACATTGTATCCTGTCCCATTATATTCTGTCTTCAATCAAAGCTTTTTCTCTGCCCAACTCCTAACTATTTCTATTTAAAACCTATGGAACTTGTTCACTTTGACTAGTTCATTCTGTAATCACTTTTCCTTTTCACCAGCTATGGGTAATATCCTAATGAACATAAAAGTTACCATGATTTGTCATTTTTCTGCCCTAAAAAATTGAGACTACTGAAAGTGGTGAAGTTCTATCAGAGTTTGAAAAGAAATATAACTGCTAAACTTTTGATGAAAGCATGAATAGATAGATATGAAAATTACCACACAACAAGTCTAGTTTAGAATGAACAAAAATTCTCACAAGAGTAGACTGCTACTGTATCAAAGAATGCAAGGGAAAATTGAAAGTGGAATAAGAGAGAACCAATTTGGTTCCAGGGGAAGCAGGGAAGCTCAAGATAACATTTTGGTATTCCAGGTGTTAATAGGGGGCACCTTTAGGAAAACCAAGTAAACATTCATAGCATTTGCAGATTTGGGGAAAGTATCTAATAATGTGCAATGAAATGAAATGCTTTTCATTCTTAGGCAGTGTGGTGTCAACTAACTGCATGATATCCTGGAAACCATGGGTGAGTGGAATAGGAATATTCCATTTTCCTTCATTTCCAGAAAGTCTGTGACACTGTGCCACACTGCGCACTGTTAAGAAAGGTATAAGCACATGGAAAAAATTCTCACATATATGAGTGGCTTGAAGCCTTTTTAAGTAATAGAATCCAGTAGGCTGTCCTGGATGGTGCGTGTTCATTGGAGAAAAGGTACTGTCAGGAGTGCCTCAGGGAAGTATGATATGACTGTTCTTGTGAATTTTAAAAAATTCCTAGTGAACTGAATGTTTAAACAATTTGTTTAATACATGCCACAATATTTCAATTGGGCACCTGGTAGTTGAAATATCACGGGATGTGTTGTCTGTCACATTGTTTACTTACAAAGCCAACAAGTGCAGTCCTGACCAAACAAATTTCGGGCTTCTAGCCAGTCACTGTTTATACATCCCATGATATTTCAATAGGGTACTTGCCAGTTGAGATATTATGGGGTATATTACACAACGGCCGGCTGCAAACCCAAAATTTGTTTGGACAGGACAGCTCTTCTTGGCTGTATGCATAGACAGTCTGACAGATAGGGTGAGCAGGTATTTGCTGATGATACTGCAGTGTAAAGGACAGTGTCATCACTGACTGATTACAGAAGAATACAGAAATATCTTTGACAAAATTTGTAAATGACGAGAAAAAAAAAAGAAGACTGTCGGAAAGTGAGCTTTAGGCCAACAAGACCTTTGTTGAAAATAGACAAAAAACACACGCACAATACACATGCATGCAAACGCAACTCACACACATGACCACAGTCTCTGTCAGCTGAAGCCAGACAGAGCAGCCATGCACGATGGGAGAGACAACAGAGTTGTGGGAGTAAGGAGGACGCTGGGGCAAGGAGGGGGAGGGATAGCAAGTTAGGGGTGGAGGACAGTAAGTGCTGCTTAGGAGCGTGCAGGAATGAGGTGGAGAGAGAGAGTGTGCAGCTATGTGCAATCGGGAGGTTAGATTGGGGGCGGGGGGGGGGGGGGGGGGGTGAGGTGGAAAAGGAGAGAAGTAAAAAGACTGGGTGTGTTGGTGGAATAGAGGAATGTGTATTGCTGGAATAGGAACAGGGAAGGCGCTAGATGGGTAAGGACAAGGGCTAATGAAGATTGAGACCAGGAGGGTAGCGGGTGTAGGATATATTGCAGTGATAGTTCACACCTGCGCAATTCAGAAAAGCTGGTGTCGGTGAGAAGAATCCAGATGGCACAGGCTATGAAGAAGTCACTGAAAGGAAGAACATCGTGTTGGGCGGTGTGCTCAGCAACAGGTTGGTCCAGCTGTTTCTTTGCCACAGTTTGTCGGTGGAGGTCATCATTGAGTGTGATGGCTTCTTGGGCTGAGTAGGACCAGATGAAGCGAATAGGAGAGGTGGTGTTGAGGTTCTGGAGAAATGTGAATAGGATGTCCTTGATCCAGATCACATAGATGTTATCAACGAATGTGAACCTGGTGGGGGGTTTGGGATTCGTCTAGATGGCCCATACATCCTTCTGTCCCCACCACCACCATCTACTCCAGTCCGGTCACAGACAACACCATCAAAGGCAGTGCTACACGTGAAACCAGTCATGTGATCTATAAGCTAAGCTGCTGCCACTGTGCTGCATTCTACTTGGGCGTGACAACCAACAAGCTGTCTGAAAGTGTGAATGGCTACTGACAAACTGTCGCCAAGAAACAACTGGACCACCCTGTCGCTGAGCACGGCACCCGACATAACATTCTTCATTTCAATGGCTGCTTCACACACTGTGCCATCTGAATCCTTCCCACCAACACTTGTTTTTCTGAACTGGAAAGGTGGGAACATCCCCTGCAATATATCCTATGTACCCGTAACCCTCTTGGCCTCAATCTTTGTTAGACATTCTCCTTACACTTCCAGCCCCTTCCCTGTTTCCATTCTAGCACTACACATTCCTCAATTCCACCAATGCACCCAGTCTTTTTACTTCTCTCCTTTTCCGCTAACCCCCCCCTCCCCCATCCATTGTCTGGACTCCCAACTGCACCTAGCTGGAAATGCTGTCTCCATCTCATCCTCGCACACTCCCACAAGAAGCATTTACTGTCCCCCACCCCTAGCATGCTATCCTTCCCACTCCTCACCCTGGTCTCCTCCTTACTCCCACCACCCAGCTTCCTCTCCCATAAAGCACTGCTGCTCACAGTCTGGCTTCAGCAGCCAGAGACTGTGGTCCTGTGTGTGTGTGTGTGTGTGTGTGTGTGTGTGTCTGGTCTATTTTCGCCAAAGGCCTTGTTGGCTGGAAGCTCGCTTTCCAACAGTCTTTTTGTTGTGCTTATCTGTGACTCGGCATTTCCGCTATATGGTGAGTAGCGACTATCCTTTCCATAATATAGTTGCATTCCGTCCTGGATTTTCCATCGTTAGAATTTCTAAGTGTGTGACAAGTGGCAGTTTTCTCTAGATGTGGAAAATTTAAGTTAATGAAGATGAGGAAAAACAATACCATATTGTTTGCATGTATAATAGCAGTGTGCTGCTTGACATAGTCATGTGGACTATGTAGGTGTAAAATTGAAAAGCTACAAAAATGGGATGAGCACACAAGGTCGGTTGGAGGGAAGGTGAATGGTCAACTTTGGATTATTGGGAAAAGTCCAGGAAATTGTAGCTCATCTGTAAAGGAGACAGTGAAGAGTGTACTCTTGCAACCCATTCTTGGGTACTGCTCGAGTATTTGGCATCCCCGACAGACTGGATAACAGGACGACATGGAAGCTATTCAGAGGTGTGCTGCTAGATCTGTTACCACTATGTTTCACCAAGACATGATATTACGGCAATGGTCTGTGTACTCAATAACCGAAGAGAAGACGATGTTCTTTTTGCAAAGCCCTACTGAATATATTGCGCTGTTATAAGTTATCACCATTAGTTAACAGAGCCACGAGGATAGCCAAAAACTCATCATCAACAATTGATCACATCATCACAGACATAGATAAAGAAAGTTGTGAAATTATTGTAGATAACCTTGGCCTTTCTGATCACTCCTGTCAAATCCTAAAATTAAACATAAATATAGACAATACAACTAAAACATACACATACAGAAGGGTTTTCTCCAAACCAAACAGATCAGAATTTGCCAAGCAATAAACAGTATAACTTGGGAAGAAGTGTATGCTGAAACTAGTGTAAATAAGAAATTTTCTAAATTCATGTCACTATTTAAACTTAGATTTGATGAAGCATTCCCAAAGGTGCAAACTGCAGTACACTCACACAAAAGAAATACCTGGGTGACCAAAGGAATAAGGAAATCCTCTGCAACACTCAAACAACTGAACAGGTTAAAAAACTACCATAGTGATCCTGGTTTCCTAAACTACTACCACACATACAAAAGAATATACAGAAGAGTATTACGAGATGCAAAAAAAGCCCACAATGACAGTATTATAGAAAAGGCAGAAAATAAAATTAAAGCAGCCTGGACTGTTACCAAACAGGAAACAAACAGTAATAAATTAAAAACAGTAAACATTCAAATTAAACATAATGGTGCTATTATACATAACACAAATACACTAGTAAATACTGTAAATGAGTACTTCAGCAGTGTTGCTACCAAGCTACAGCAAAAGTTTGGCAAAAAACAGCCTGAACAAAAATTGAACTATATGGATAACTCAATGTTACTGTTACCGACTTCTACAGAAGAAGTAAGGATGGTTGTGAAGAATCTAAAGAATAAAACATCAGCAGGTTTAGATGAAGTGCCAGTGTGCTTACTGAAGGACTGCATTGACAGCATACAACATCCTTTGGCACACATCATAAATGAATCTTTCACTGCAGGCTGCTTCCCAGAATACTTAAAATGTGCAAAAGTCCTGCCTCTATTTAAGAAAGGCGATCCAGAAAATATAGAAAACTATAGGCCCATCTCATTACTCTCATCCTTTTCCAAGGTAATAGAAAATATAATGAAAAAGAGACTAATGGATTTCCTAAACAAGTGCAACCTACTGTGTAAAGAACAGTTTGGTTTCAGGCCAGGAAGAAGCACAGATTCAGCAGTAGCTCACTTCACAAATTTTGTCTTAGAAGCACTTGACGAAGGTGAACAAGTAACAGGCATATTCCTTGACCTTAGCAAAGCATTTGACACGGTAGACCACAAAATACTACTAAACAAAATGGAGGCACTAGGAATAAGGGGAACAGTAAATAAGTGGTTTCAATCGTACTTGGAAAATAGGGTACAGTGTGTAGAGATCTCACAAATGAAGTTCAGCAGATTGACAAAACACATTTCCAAACCAGAACATATTAACATAGGAGTCCCTCAGGGGAGTGTGTTAGGGCCAATACTCTTCCTAATATATATCAATGATTTTCCCCAGAGTGTCAAATACGGGGAAGCAATACTATTTGCAGATGATAGCAGCATCCTTATCAGTGACGAGTTACCAGACAAATTGAGAGACAAAGCTGAAGAAACTCTCGATCATGTATGCAAGTGGGTAGTAAGCAACAAATTAACCCTCAATATTAAAAAAACAAACAGTATTAATTTCCACATAAATAAAAAACATAATAGCATAGGCCTAAAAGTTAAAGATGAACTTATAGATTGTGTCACAAACACAAAATTCCTAGGAATGCATGTTGACTCACAGCTTAACTGGACTGACCATATTGCAGCACTAGAAAAGAAAATTGCTACTGCTTGCTATGCACTCAGGATAATTATGTCAGTATGTAATAGTTCATGTGCTAAGACGACATACTTTGCATATGTACATTCAATAATTAGTTATGGCATAACCTTCTGGGGTACAAATGTGCAGAACATACAAGCAATTTTCAAGCTGCAAAAGAGGGCAGTACGAATAATAACAAAAAGCAGCAAGAGAGCTCACTGTACTGATTTATTCAAAACCATGGGAATCTTGACAGTACCATGTGAATACATCTTTCAGACTGTGATATATATAAAGAAGCACATTGACCAGTACACACAAAACAGATCTATACACCAACACTGGACTAGATCCTGCCACCATTTGCATCTCATACGAAAAAACAAAACAAAAACCCAAAATAGTTTATTATTTAATGGATTAAAAATGTATAATAGACTTCCAGAGGAGATCAAAGCTGAAACTGGAATACATGCCTTTAGGAAAGCTGCAAAAAATTATTTAGCAGATAAATGTTACTATACTGTCAAAGAATACTGTAAATGACGTGTTCACCTCAATTCATGCAAGAGTACCTTTGTAAATTTATATTTATCTTTAATTAAGACTGGTATGTATTTGTTTTGTGTAATCCATGCAAGAATACATTTGTAAATTTATATTTATTTGTAACTAAGATTGGTCTGTATTTGTTTTGTGTACAAACGATTAAGTTTCACCATAGAAATATGTACTACCAGAAGTACTATTATGTATATACTCATACCATGTATACAGTTGACGACATCCATACAACACAAGTTGTCTACGGATGAATAAATAAAACTGACAAAGTTCAGAGAAATGGCATTTGTGGCAGACTGCAGAAAAATCCTACTGCCACCGACATACATCTAGCATAAGGACTGCAAAGGCAAGAGAAATTGGAGCTCTTACAGACACATACAGACAATCATTTTTCCCATACCACATACAAGCAGAACAGGAAAGTGAATGATTAACAATGGTACAGGATGTTCTTTGCTATGCATCGTGTGGTGGCTTGCAGAGCACATATGTAGATGTAACTGTAGATTAGAACTGAATGATAATTGACTCTTTCTACGAGAAGCAGATTGTAACAGTCAGACTGAAAGAAAGAGGCAACAGGCCAAAATCTGGAAAAGCGTAAGGCAGGGTTGCTCACTGTCACCACTGATGTGTAGTTTATATACTGAAGAGGCAATTAGGAAAGTAAAGGGCTATCTAGATGTGGGAGTTGTTTGCAACAGACAGAAAATCTGAACAACACTGTTCGCTGGTGACGTAGCAGTAGTCGCTGAAAGTAAATAGGGACAATTGGGTGGTCAATGAAATGATACTAATGCTATATGATAGCTATAATGTGTGCATACACAAAATGAACAAGCTGGATGCATGTACGAGGATGAACCAAATATAAACGGGATTTTATTAAAAAAAAAAAAAAAAAAATCATTTATTGAAAAACAAAAGGCAGTTACAATTTATATTCCAACATAGTTTCCCACTTTAGAAACACATTTTACCCTATGAGAAGGAAGGTTTTTTATCACAGCGTCATAGAATGAAGCTAGTTGTGCCAGCAGCCAATATCACACGAACTCCTCTGTGCCCTTGTCATCTTCAAATCTGTGTCGTCCTACAATCTCTTTAATGGTCCAAACAAATGGAAATCACAGAGTAATAGGTCCAGGATGTAAGGAGGATGATCAAATTGTGTTGGTGCATTTCCCATAGTTTGGAGACTGCTAGAGCTGCATTATGCGGCCTGGCACAGTCGTGGAGGACAACGACCTGTTCAATTAGTCGGTCTCGTTTTTTGCAGCAACACACATCCCTCAGCTTCTCCGATAGCTCACAGTACAACACAGTGTCAACTGTGCATTGCTCGTGCAAAAAATCAATGAACGAAATGTCTCGTCGATTTAAAAAAAAATAGTTGAAAGAACCTCACCAGCTGACAGTCGAGTCTTGGCTTTCACCGGGTTTCCCTCCCCTGTCCTCTGCCACTCCTTACTAGGTTGTTTGGATGCATGGTGTAGTGGTAGACCCACATTTTGTCACAGGTGATGATCCCACTCAAAAACGCATCACCTTCTTTAGTAAACCTTACTTTAAACCTCTGACACCTACAAATGTCTCAAACTTCTGATTTTCAGTCAAAAGGCTGGGGAGCCATCTGGAACACACTTTAGGGACCTGTGGGTCATTTGTGATGATCACTTGTTGCACCTGTAACTTATTCTTACTTGTTTTGCAATTTTTAATACTCTCGCCCATCAATCGCCTTCAAGAATGTCATAAACTGCACAAATGTTTTCATCTGCAATGATGGTCCGGGAATGGCAATTAAGCAGCTGATTTTTCACATGTTCTCTTTCTTCCTTGAACTTTTTACTTCAGGCAAAGACATGTGTCGTCAACAATGTTCAATCACCGAACTGTGCAGTCAATCTCTGTAAAATTTCTGTTGCTTGAACTCCTTCAGGAGCAAGAAATTTTATAATTATACACTGAGCAGTGGAAGGGTGCACCTGTTGCTCCAACATCATGAGCATTACTGACAAAACTGTTTTAAGTATGTAGTGGCTGGCTCTCCCCACACCTAAAGGCTTCATCTGACAATAGTAGAAGTGTCGGTCTGTTAATGTTCAGGAACAAAAGTCCCATTGTATTTGACTCCCTCTCACACGTTCAACTAAAACAAGAATTCTGCTGTCTCAAAAAGGAGGGAGATGCAATGACTGCACAGCACAAAAGAGCTTTACTGAAAAGAAAAGAAACAGTTGCTAACATCCAAAAATATAAACCATGAGACCACAGAAAAGGTCAGTAACAGACGTGCTTTGAGCATAGCTCTGTATGATTCTGATATACGGACAAGAGAGAAGAGAGAAATGAAATTACTAGAAGCCACTGAAATATGTTGTTGCAAGTGTGTTGATAACCTTGTGAATTGATCAAGTAAAGAATGAAGAGGCACTGAAATGAATCAAAAGAAAAAATAGTCTAACAACAAAGAACATAATGAAATGAACAGTTTGGTCACTTATTAAAGCTTGAGTCATTACTGAAAATTATAGTGGAAAGGGTAGCAAAGGGCAAGAATCTTACAGGCAGGCCTCGACTGTTAGCGGTCAGGGAGGTGGCAGTTGTGCTGGAATGCAGAGAGGATGCCAAGCAGGTGGCTCTGACAGAGAGCTGAATCTAAACAAAGTTGATGACAAAAAAACAACAGTGTCAGATCATTGACATAATATGGCCAAAAGAATAGGCCCCGTGAAGTCCCACTCTTATTTCAAAAAATCATAATTTGGAAGGTATTAGGTACAGATAATCGTGGTTTGTTATAAAACATTTAGCAGATCTCAAAGTTTTTCCCTTTGTCCTTTTGTTGCAGTATCAACTCAAAGTGTGCTGAAATTCTGACAGGTCAGGGGAAGGGAAAATATGTTATCTGGTATGCACAATCTCAATCTGTGATAACAGTACTGCAAAATGATAGACACCAGTATGGGAGGGCACCACCAGGGGAAAAAAGATGTGTAATGAGATGGTTCAAAAACTGTAAGGAGACAGGCAGTGTTAAATACCTTCCTTGAAGATCCCATGTGCCTCACGCACACATTGACACAGTGCAAGTTGGATTTCAAAGTAAGCCCAGAAATCAATTTGTCATGCATTACATGAATTGCAGGAAGTAAGATCAACTGTCCATAAAGCAGTTATGCCTTTTATCCTCTGTGGTATTCCTTCACGTGTTCCACACTGACCTTTATAAAAGCTGACAATGACTGCCTGAAAAAGTGCTTGTTTTCAGATGAAACAATGTTCCACATTTCTAGATATGTGAATCACCACATCAGGATTTGGGGCTCTAAAAACCCACTCAACAGATGTGAACACACCCGTAATAACCACATGCTGGCCTAAGGCACAATAGGGCGACAGGCTCATTTTTCTTTGCAAAGCAAACCATAATGGGAAATGAAACTTCCTGGCAGATTAAAACTGTGTGCCGGACCGAGACTCAAACTCGGGACCTTTGCCTTTCGCGGGCAAGTGCTCTACCAACTGAGCTACCCAAACACGACTCACGCCCTGTCCTCACAGCTTTACTTCTGCCAGTACCTCGTCTCCTACTTCCAAACTTTACAGAAGCTCTCCTGCGAACCTGCAGAACTAGCACTTCTGAAAGAAAGGATATTGTGGAGACATGGCTTAGGCACAGCCTGGGGGATCTTTTCACAATGAGACTTTCACTCTGCTGCGGAGTGTGCGCTGATATGAAACTTCCTGGCAGATTAAAACTGTGTGCTGGACCGAGACTCGAACTCCGGACCTTTGCCTTTCGCAGGCAAGTGCTCTACCAACTGAGCTACCCAAGCACGACTCTCGCCCCGCCCTCACAGCTTTACTTCTGCCAGTACCTCGTCTCCTACCTTACAAACTTTACAGAAGCTCTCCTGCGAATCTGTGAGGACGGGGCATGAGTTGTGCTTGGGTAGCTCAGTTGGTAGAGCACTTGCCCGCGAAAGGCAAAGGTCCCGAGTTTGAGACTCGGTCTGGCACACCGTTTTACTCTGCCAGGAAGTTTCATATCAGCGCACACTACTCCGCTGCAGAGTGAAAATCTCATTCTGCATAATGGGAAATGTTTACCTAGTTTCTGCTACCACAGATCAAAGAACTGCAGCTGCCCGTCATCTTCCAGCGAGATGCTGCACCCCAACATTGGAATTTAAATGTGCTGCTTGTGATGAATGACACATTTCCTGAGAGGTGGCTGGATCATGATGGTTCCCCCACACAGGCCCCATGCTCTCCCACTGTAACACAGCAGATTGCAACTGGGTGCCAGACCAAGACTCAGGACTTTCACCTGTCATGGGCAATTCCTCTCTATCAACTGAGCAACCCAAGTACAAGTTATAATGTGCCAGGAAGTTTCATATCAGTGTGCACCCCACTGAAGAGTGAAAATCTCATTCTGGAACCATCAGACTTCTTTTTGTCTGGGTTATGTTGGGGATTGTGTGTACACAACACCATTCAAGACACTGCTACCCTTCATGTAAAAATCAATGGAGTAATGACAACTGTAAATGCTCCAGTGCTGATCCAAACACGGGCAGAACTCAAATAACATCGCAATGTCCTACGAGCGATGAGTAAGGCACACACTGAAATTCTGGGATTAAAAAAAAAACACTTGACAGCTGCTAAATGTTTTACAACAAACCACAATGCTCCATCTCCAATCATTTCCAAGATCTGACTTTTTGAAATGACAGTGGGACTTGCTTTAGGGATATGTTAGCATTCTAAGCTGAGTGACAACAGAGATCAGCCCAGCTGTCAGTCTGAGTATCCCTATCCCATAGTACTCCATGCTACTAACCGTAAGCCGCAGAGCGAGCTGGAACTGGCGCTGCTCCAGCAAGGTGGAGATCTGGCGAGACAGCTCGGCGGCCTGGAGGCACCAGACGAAGGCGGGAGAGGCGAGGTAGAGCAGCCCCCGCCGGCAGGGCGCCACCAGTCTCGGCCGCTGCGGGGGTGGCAGCGCAATGCTCTGCACCAACAGTGGGGCGCCCGGCTCCAGAGTGCGCACCTCCAAGCCTTCCGGCAGGACCGCCACCAGGTACGGCTCGTCGTATGCTGAAAGTGTTAGTGCATCATGGAGTCACACGCAGCTGTCACTGAAAGGTCACTGTAATATCTCCCAAATAAATACACACTTACCAAATACATTTCATATGAGCAAAAATATTAGTTAGTACATTCATTGTGGGAAAGTTCACTTGAGAAGACTGTAAAATTACAAAAAGACAGAATGGCTGGTCAATACTAGGAGGCAGGATGGACAACATCAAAGAGAGAATAGCAGTGTGTCAGCTCCATTCCAGAGAGGACAGAAGGATAGAGTGAAAAGTAAAGAAGTATTAAGAAGAAGAGAAATGGAAGCAGAATGAATACCAGATTTAAGAAATATGAGGAAAGCAGAAAAGGAGATGTAGGAAAATCAAAGAGAGAGAGGAAGAGGGAGCAGTGGAAGTGAAGATAAAAACATGATGGATTAAACAATGAAATTTTACCTGCTCAGACTTTTTTCCCCAATGGCAGAATTTAATTTTTACTCTAATAATTTTTTATCTGCACCCCCCCCCCCCTCTCTTACTGGCTTTTTCCCTCCTTTCTCCTATTTCTTAACTGTGTTCTACATTCTACTTTTCATTTCTTTTCCTCTTTAATCTGTCTTTGACCGGGTATTCTTTTTTATATCCTGACAACAAATGGGTCCACCCCAAACTGGGGTCTGAGTGAATAGGCTGAGAGGCTGTGGATCTCCTATAAAACTGTTCCCTAACATTTTGTCTCTGACTGCAGAAGACACAAGACACCTTCAGAGGTAACACACTGCCTCCCGCAGCCAGAGATGAAACATTAGGAAACGATTTTATATATTAACCATAGCCTCTCAGCCCAGAAGTTCCAACTAAATACATCTGTTAGTTCCTTCCACAGAGAGGAAAGAGGGATATAGGTTGGGGAACGTTAGATAGGAGGGACAATCATAGTGTAGGCAGCCTCCTTAGTAGATCTGTTGCATCTTCTAAGTGCTCTGTGAATAAAACAGTCTTTGATTTGCTTTCACCGCCTAATCTATGCTATTGTTCCAATTTAAGTTGTCCATAATTGTAATTTCTAAGTATATTGCTGGACCTTTATGGGTGTGTTATTTACCCGGTAAATGAAATTTAAGGGATTCTTTGTAGTATTCACGCGGATGTGGCAGAAAACTGCTACAAATGAACAAGGCCTTGAGGAATGGTACAAATGTAATTGTGAGATAGTGGAATGTTGATCAATGGTACAATCTGTGGCATAGTGGGTATGATGATCTGTCTCCCAGCTACCGGCTCCGGAACAACCATAATGAACGTGACACAGCCCTCGTTGTATTGACCAGAGAAGGTGACAGATGTTTTAACAACCCACAGGGTGTATAAGGGGATAAAAAAACAAAAGGTCTTGGATTTTTCCCAGGTTTCCCAGTTCAAAATGCACTTTTCATGGTCAAAAACACATTTTATTCTGAAGAAAAAAACAAAAGAAGAAGAAGAACACATTTTGGGAAGCTCTTTGATGTGCGGCAACATTTAATCTCCATATTTTGCATTATGAAAGTATAAACAAGAATTCCAGCTGATATAGCACAGTTGCTTCCCCAGCACTGAAATCAAGATTGCAATGTGCTTCTGCCAGTAAATCATAGCTCACATCATGTGATTTCACCAGGCAGAGACAGCAGATATTCAGAGCATAGGATCTGTGATGTAGTCAGCTAATGGCAACATCAGTGTCAAGTAATACGAACACACAAATAGAAAAACTTAAAGGTTTAAATTAATATTCATACAGCATAGCTACCAGAAAAGCTGTGCTTTCACATATAATATTTGTTGTCAAAATTTTTTTGCTGCTTTTTCCCAATGGCGTTATTAGGCAGAATTCTAAGAGTACAGCTTAAATTGCAGCAGCTGAATATTTCTGACAAGCATGATTAAAATTTCACTGCTTTGCACCGAACATTTTGTAGATTACCTGGGTGAATACATGTTCTGTCCAGCACTTTGACTTTTCCATAGAAAAGTCAATTATGTGTGCAACTGCTCAAGAACTCATTGGCACGTTTTTAGAGAATAATTATACTATTTTCCATCATTATTGCGTAATTTGTAATAAGTGAAAGAGCTAAAATACAAAAAACTAATTTTGAAACGTGGACTTTTTTAGTGTGTGTTGCCCTTTAAGATATATCAAACGCAAATGTGCCAGTAAAATATTAAATAATGGCATAAATGGCTGGTCTTCTGGGCCTGAAACTTTTCTAAATGGCCAGTTCTCTAACAATTCAATGCACATTGTCATACTAACATAATTAATCTTGCATAAAAGAAATTTACTATGAAAGTAATGCTTTACAAACAATCATTTGCATATTTTCCTGCGACCTGTTACAAATGTATACAACTGTGACGCCACATTCATTGAAACGAAGCCAACAAGAAAGACGCATTGAAAGCAGTTTCTTATTACAAAATATTGCATAGTCTTTTACACATTTTGCTGCTGGCAGACGCTTGTGTGTGCACTGTGTTTTGTTGTTGTAAATGGTACATCTGCTTTGCAACTAAATTTTTATTTTGGTGTTATTCTCTTGTTTATGCTTTATTACTGCAGTATGATTTGGCAGTAGTGGGCAAAAGTAAAATTCTTTGTTAGAGTTATCTGTTCTTATCAGTCAAAACTACAAAAATTTAACTGAAGACTAAAATAATGAAAAATTCTCGGAAGTCTAAAAAAATTCCAGGTTATTTCCACATTTTCCTGGATGAAAGATTTCCTGGGGTTTTCCCAGATTTCCCGGTTGTCCCAAGGCATATACACCCTGAGCCCAGAACCAGACCTATTTAAATAGCAACCTACACCTGGACCTCCTTCATTCTCTGAATGACCTTATAGTCTACCATAAAGAGTCAAATAACTGCTATACAAATGTTCGAACATGTTTAAGACAGTGTCATGATACGCAATGCCATCTCATTGTGATCACAATTATTTCAGTTTCTAGAGCTGTACTGATTTTGGTTTTGATTTGTGCAACCTATCTGAGGTAGAAAACGTCCCACCCCCTGAACTTCCAGTGCATCTACCAGTTGAATGGGTAAATTGTAGTAAGTAAGGATTAGTTAAAGTAAATAAACTATTTGGTAAACAAGCAGAAGTGTGAAGCATACGTAGTAGTTGAGCTAGATTGTCTACTGTGAAATGTTTGCTCAGGAATTTGCAAAGATGGGAGAATTTAGTAATGTATTGCACGTAATGTAATGTAATGTAATGACTTAATGCGATCAGGTTACTGTAGGGAAGCAAGATAGTCCAGTGGAATAAACATGAAAAATAGTACTTAGAATTAAGAAAACAGTAAATGAACCTTGTGGTTTAAGCTTAACTAGTATAAGTGGAAAAAATAGGTGTACTGTATATAACTGTCAGCTATTAAATGTGTGTTGAGATTTTGCAGAGGAACCACAAGCAAAAATCCAGAGGCCATATTTTCTACAGCTGCCAATGTTGAGAGGGGGGCTGTCAATAATCACATGGAAATTGTCTGGGAGCCCATCGCTGGAGAATTTTAAAAATTAGAAGCCTGATTTAGGCACTTAAACACTCTATTCGAGACACTTTCCTATCCTAAATAAAAAAGTTTTTCCAGGAATAAAAACAACTATAAATTTTAAAAAATCAGGAAAAATGGAAAAGAGTAAAAATTATTTTAGGAAAGATCAAGGGGTACTTTTACAGTACTTACTTTTTTTATTGTGACCATTTTTCACTTCAGTGCATGTTATTAGCTCTGTACATGGCATACTTAGGCTCTGTAAGATCCGATGCCAATTTTATATTTAAGTGTCACATATAGACAAGTCTTTCAATTGGCACACTACATGTTGCTGTATCCACTGTCAAATGTGTGGTATTAGAATGAAATAGAACCGAACTTTTAAGAAAGCTCTACAACAGAGAGCTACAATCATGTGTTTTAAATGGTGATTAAATGGATGACACACACATTACTAGACAAAGTCAACAATTCCCACACTAGGTACAGATAGTTTGTGATTCTATGCAATATAGCTTCTGAAGAAGACAGTTTTAAAAAGTGTCCAAACCAGAGTTGAGATTTAGTAAACCTGTATTTTGCAACTAGTTGGCTGTTATTCTCCATCCACTGAATATTTTTCACTATAATTTTTTTTCACTTCTTACTGCAATTAACATGACAGGCAAGTCCATGGCTACTGATATTGAACCAAGTGACATCACAGAGTTCGAGGTATTCGTCTGGAAGCTGTTGCAGTTTTTCAAACCACGTGATGTCACAAAATGCATAATTCACCTATCTATCCACACTTAATAATACACATCACAATGATGCTATTATAGTAATATCCATAATCTTTTAATTCATTTAAATAGTGCTGGGAGTTAATTATTATAGACCAATGAAATTTTCAGTAGTTTTGTGACATTCGTGTACAGTGGTTTTATTCATCTTTCTAGAATTCAAAAACACTGCAGACATAGTGTTAGCTCCTAAGAAGTTTTTTAGTTTTGGAAGATCTACAGAAGCTTCCACCATATTATTTTTTTCCATTTACACTTCAGATATCATTTGCAGGATTTAATTTCACATTATCATTTGTGTAAGGCTTGTCTTTACAGAAACTGTTAATAGTTGCCAAAGGACCAAAAAAATGGCTAATTGCTTGCGTTTCTGATGAAACAACTAAAAAAAATTCCTTAGGAGCTAACACTACATATGCAGAGCTTTTGAATTCTAAAAAGATGAATAAAACAACTGTATATGGATGTCACAAAACTACTGAAAAAAATCATCGGTCCGTAATAATTTAATGCTATGTGAACTCAAATGGGAGTCCCCAGAGAAAACCCAAATTTTTTCGCAAAACACTATTGAGAAAGTTTAGAGAACTGGCCTTTGCAACAGACTGCAGGACAATCCTACGGCCACCAACAAACGTCTTGCAAAAGGACCACAAAGATAAGAGAAACTGAGGTGTATACTGAAGCAGAAAGACAGTTGGTTTTTCCCCTCACTTCATTTTTGAATGGAACAGGAAAAGGAGTGACTTGGAGTGCTAGAGTGCTACAAGGTAAGGTGGCTGTCAAAGCACATAGATTGGGGGGGGGGGGGGGGGGGCACTAATAACTGAGTATTACAAGTTCAGGTGGAACCAGAAAGTTTACCACGGAAATATCATATACACTACACAAAAAATAGTTTTCAAAGGAAAGGAGGCAGTCAATTGTAGCAGGTCTTTCAAATTTTGGGTATTTCCTTCAGCAGACTGAATATGGCCTTCTTGAGATAATGCCATAATTCCTCCGGCATTCTGAGATAATGGAATTAAGCTCACCAATTGCCACTGGGACATCCGACCACTTGACAGCATGCTTATAGGCTGGGGTTGCTGTTGTCGTCATGAAGATAGATTGTTGGTCCTTTCCAAGTGCGAATATTCCGTTTGACAGTTTTGTGACACTTGGCTCCTGATGCTTGCCCATTGGAAACAATTCCTGTTGTGTCCCTGTTGAATTTGAGAGCTGAAAGAACAAATTGGGGCTGCTGTTAAACAGTGCTTGAAGGACACAAAACTACTGAATGTTATGGAATATAATCTTTCACATATATTTAACACAAATTACTGCACCAAAGACAGATACCCCCAGAGAGCCCTATCAATTGCTGTTGAAAACCAAAATTAACAGCATCGTAGCTGAAGCTTTACCAGTATAACAGGGTGTACATTGCACAAGGTAGAGATAGCTCACACATCTGCTGATGATAAATTTTTGGTAGAAAAATTGTCAGACAAGAAACACACACACACACACAGTGCTTCTCAGGGTTCAATTCTGTTTCTAACATACATCAATGGCTTTTCAGAAAGCATACAAGATGGAAAAAAAGTTCTCTTTGCTGATGACAGTAACATTATAGTCACTGATAAAATACCAGAACTCCTATTACAGAAAACAAATGAAATCCTCAAGACTGTCTATGATTAAGCAGTATGTAATAAAGTGACACTGAATATAGTTGATAAATCTATAGATTGTGTAACAAACACAAAGCTTTCAGGAAGGAATACTGACAGTCAATTGACATGGAATGAACACGCAAGGATGCTGGCAAAAATAATGGCTTCCGTACGTTTTATTTTTAAGTTTCTATAATCATTTGGTAACAGTTAATGTCCTGTTGTGACGTACTATTCCTAGACATACTATTCCTATGTATAGAAAGTTCTTAACTGTGGGATTCTTTTCTGGGATCAAAAACACAAAACAAGGACACAATTTTTAGACTGCATAAAAGGACAGTACGAATAATAACTAGAAATAATGTTCAAGCTCACTGTAAAGAACAATTTAAAAAACTGGTAATCACACTGCATTAAATGAGTACATCCACCAATCTGTTGTGCAAATCAGGGAAAACATTACTAAGTATTTCTATACATAATTGTAGAGCAAGAGTACATTTGGGCTTACATTTACCAGGGTAAACAACCAAAAAACTCAAAACAGCATTTTCTATCAGAGAATAAAACTGTATAATAAACTGCACAAAGAGAAGAAAATATTAGAATACTTAACTGCTTAAAAAATGGAGTTTCATATATATTCTCCTTAAATAATATACACTACACAATGAATGACTGCTTGCAGGACTCAAGAAAGTGGTTAATAATGAAGGGCTCAACTACAACACGCTGTCACTTTACTTGACATGACCACAATGTAACACTTTTACAAGAAAATCATGTGTCAAGATCTACAGTACATGATAATCTTGTCATTTTCCTGAGCTCAACATCTCACTCATCATGCAGACTGAGTTTTTCAGGTATATTGAGGGGAGGACACGAAGGTGCACAAGGGGCAGACGGGCATATTTACAGACCTGGAGCCATCTTTCCGAACAGACTGGAGATAGTGTAAGTGGAACAGCAGCACATTTGTTGCCCAGCAGTCAGCAACGGGCGTCGTCAACACGTGCAGCAGTGAAGAGGAAAACTATGTCCATATTATTAGTTGCCTGGTGTAACTGTGTGTATACAGTAAAACCCCCTTTTTATACTTTTCAATGGACTAACCCAAAATAGTGTAAAATACATGATAGCATAGGAAACACAACAAGTGACAATGAATAAATTACTCTTACTGTCATTCTGTTTATATTGTTCAAAATATGAAATTAAAACAATTTAAAGTTTGCCTATTAACAAAAATCTGAAATAATTGTTTTTGTTTCTTTCTAACAGCAATTAGTGATACCTGTCTCCCTACAGCATACAATAATCAATCACAAAGGCAGTGACTCAGTGCTGACACACACAAAAACGTGTGCAGGATCACTACTTTGTTTCAATCATGTCCAATTGGTGTAAATACAACACGGAAGCAAAAGCCTTTCATGAAACCACATTAAAAAGATATTTGTGTTCTAATGTGAGTCTTATTATTGTTAATCATTATGAAATTATAGTAAATAGAACTTGTAACACTATATTGGTTAAAACCATGAAGTTGGCAGCCTTCCTAAACAGAGAACAATAGGCACGAAATCTACAGCTTGTTGCTGACAAGGGGGTCACTTGACTCAGGGATGGCAGAAATTGTCGTCATGTTATGGACCATCTTGAGGAGGAATGTTTGCGTCTAACATCAGGTTGTGTCAACCTAAGACCGGGTGCCTAGTACGGATTAGTATATTTTATGCAGAACTAACAACGATTCGTGAAAGCCCTCCTCAAAAGTGGTGTTGATTTGTATAAATGACTGTGAATAAAATAAGCTGTAATACAACACAAAGAGCAGAATGAAGGTTGCTGCTAGAGTCACTATTGTCGGATCATGATCATCATTCAGGAGGTGACTCAGAATACTTTATCACCCTTGCAAACACTGCGAACCTACAATACAGGCGGTCATGACCCAACACGTCGACAATGAAAATCTTGCTTATCATACTAATGCTATGTTACATGATCAATAACTTAGCTTATTTTTCTGCTTTGTCCCAAGGTTGACTTTGAGCAGGAATACAATGCACTTTTTGCAGAAATCTACATAAAAATCAGTGTTAAAGGTCACAATAATGTCAAAGAATATTTAGATTTAACACAGAATCATTAATGATGGGAGAGCACTGTATTGAGAGAATAGGACTTCTTTCTGTTGGGAATGACAAAAATGAACGTAAAAAGGAGCCAAACATAAAATGTGGGAATGTAAAAACTGGACTTTACTGTATCAAAGAACATTGTACAACAGGGACCAACTGCATTCAGTATTACACCAATGAAAAGTGTAACACATGGCAAGGAAATAATAAGTACGGTGTAAACTTCAAAATTTTTAGGTTTCCATATTGATGAGAATTTGAACAGGAAAAGCACATTTTGGATCTCACAAAACGACTTCTTTCAGCCACATTTGCACTTACAATCATTACAAATCTCGGGGAAAGACAAATGGGTATCCTGACATATTTTGGATATTTTCTTTCAAGGATATTATATAGAATAATGTTCTGGGGTAATTCATCGTTAAGAAAGAAAGTGTTCATAGCTCAAAAATATGCTGTAAGAACGATATGCGTTGCTCACCCATTATCATCATGCAGATCTCTGTTTTAAGGAATTGGGCAGTTTGACTATTGCTTCACAATAAAGTTATTCCTGATGGAGTTTGCTGTAAATAATCCACAGTAGTTCAAAAGGAACAATGATGTACATAATTACAGTACCAGACGGAAAAATTACTCATTTCCACATTAAGGTTGTCATTAGCACAAAAGGATGCACAATGCTGCATCTACAGTATGTGATTACTTAGCTGGGGATGTAAAATGTCTGACAGACAGCAAAGTGAAATTTGAAAAGAAACTGAAAAAGTTTCTCCTTAACAACTCCTATAAGGTAGAAGAATTTCTATTACTGTAATGTGTAAAAGATGGAATTACTAACATCTGTGTAAAAAAAGACACTTATAAATGTTCAGCATGTTGCTATATTTAGAAATTAATTTGTGATGTGAGTGTAAAAGGACTCATTTAACATGATTACGATTTATTGTTCAAAATGAACCGTGGAACATGAAACTGACTGACTACTTATATTTCTGTTTGTACGTATATTTTTGAGTAATTTGTTTTCATTGTATTGTGATGGTAAATTCTATGTTGTCATAAGATAAATCCCTGAATGAGGAAATAAATTAATAATTTCAAGCAAATATAATGTTTAAGATTTGAGGTATGCCCTCTTTTACATCTCCCCCCCCCCCCCTCCACACGCTCCTTACCCACCGTTACCCCTCAACCAACCTTCTCCTCTCTTTCATGCCCTCTAGTTATCTATCTGTTTATTTATTTGTCTACTCTGACCCTCTAACAAACATTTGGTGTATTGATTACAGTGAAGATTTTCTAGGTGGACCATGTGTAAGAAGCTAAAAAATAACAGCAGACTAAAAACTGTGACATGTGAAATACAGCTTAATCTGAGTCCTCACAGCATAGCAAGTGGAAGTTTCATGGCAAAGTTTGCGTGCTTAACATGTGCATATGGGATTCAAGATAGAGAGTATTTATTTGAAGTAGCTGGAAGATAAGCAAATCCCCTTTGAGGGAAAATTAATTTTATTTACTGTTGTAAAATATAAAAAATTAATGGCCCTATGACCTGTATTATTTCCAGTTATTGCAGTTGATCCTGTTGATGAACTTTTTATCTGAATCTGGGTACCAATTGTGATAGAAAATAAACTATTTTGCAAACAAGCATTTCAACAATTTCTGACATCCTCAGTACCACCAAAATGTTGTCCCTTCCAAAATGATGTCAGTAAACCTTTCAGAAATAGTGTGCAGGTGCTGCCTCTGCTTGTTAATGTACAACTTGACTCACTCCACAGCCCAAAAGGCTCTCCTACATGATGGGATTTTGGGATTTATGGAAGACAATACATGAATGAATGAAAAACACGCACACTTGTAAATGAAGCAAAATATTACCTGGACAAGGCAATATTCTCCCTTGAAACCAACACATATAGTTTCATCACACCAAGCTAGTGCCCGCGGAATGTCCGATACTATGACATCATCTCGAAGGTCTAGAAAGCTGCCGTTCTTCCAGTAGAATAGCTGTAGCCTCCTTTTTACTGCAACACACATGCGAACTGCCACAGTCGTCTCTCCTGTTAGTGACGTGTATTTCTGAAACAAAAGGAAATTAGATTAAAAAAAAAAAAAAATCATATATTGCATGCGTACAAAGTGAAGATCTCAAAAATGAAACAATGGTCAGCTAAAAAAATACAGAACACATTTCTGCTTAGTCAGTCAGTTTTCACTAAGAAACAGATACAAATTCAAATAAAAGTTAACACAACTGCTAGCTTTCAGAATCATTAGTTATTCATCCCAGCAAATAATGTTCTGGGATGGGAAGGTAGGAGGGGGTGGGAGATGGGGGTTGTACTGTTGATTATGCACTTACCCTACCCCCCCCCCCCCCACTCCACCCCACCCCACCCCACCCTGCAAGACTCTCTCTGCAACCGAACATTTATCATCGCTGGCTTCAGTGTGGAAGGATCTCAGTTTGATTACTGATACTACTTCAAACTTTTCTGTGGCAGGGAGGTCTAGAATGGGCCCCTCTCAACGCCAAGGGGCCAAATGAGGAGCTATTCAAATAGAGAAGCAGCGGCACCATCACGACTGATCTATGGAAAATAACAACTGGAGCGATATCATGCTGATCACATATCCCACGGCCATAGATCACTTTTGCCTTGTAGGCACAAGTCATCTATTTGGAACACTGGAACACACCTACGGCTTGATCCATGAGTGGCGTTAATGTCTATGTTACCAGTCATCTCCTTGTGCTAAAGCCATCTGAACTTCCATCTTGAGTAAACTTATAGTTACTACCAGTTACCACTCAATAGTCTCACTTCGTACATGTCTTCCCTGTCATTCCCTATGAAAAAACTTTTTTATGAGGTGTGGCCAGCAGAGTTCATCATAGCACAACCTCATTGCTCCACCTCCATCTGAATTCCCAGTGACCTGCCTTCTTTCCTTTCTTACTTCCTCCACATTTTTCCTGTTTAATTGCCCAGAAAAAGAAAGCAGTGGATCTGAAACCTTTTTTCGTTAGACATTTCCATCAGTTATCTGTTACTGAAATTTGCACCTCCCAACGGGACTGGCCAGCCTGTTGTTTCTTTGTTAATTGAACAAATCTCGAAAGGTGTATAAAACAAATTAATGTGTATGGCTAGCTGCCAATGTTCAGCTATAAAACAAATGTAGAAGCACACAACACCAAACTAATATAGTGTATATCGGAATCAAACAGTGTAAATCAGACATTAGAATTCCTCAGTCTGGCTGAGATACAACCACCAACCCAAGAAAGAAAACAGTAAATCAAAATAAATCCTTCAAACAGCAGTCTAAAGATATACTTCATTAACAGACAGACCTCAGAAACACAAGATTTTTAGACTGTTTTAGGTACTTATTACCATGTGTTATAGGTACACATTTTAGCTATGTATCCCATGTTGTAATGTGCATTGTCTACTTGATATTTAACGTTCACTTCTGAATAACATATTTTACTCCTACATCAATAAAATTTTAGTCCACTAAGTGGAGTATCATGATTGATAATGTGCTGCTGACTAGTTGCTCTTTGATGTACATATGTACGTGTTGTTATCTCTGCCCCACATTGACTGACTGTGTTTCAACCTGCTTACAAACAACAAAATTTTACATGTAATGTTACTCGTGTCACTGATAAAGAGCTGTCACTCTACTGTAAATACGAGGGCGGTTCAGAAAGTAACCTCCGATTGGTCACAGTGCGGGTTGTGGGGGGAGAAGCGACGCCATCTGTGCGTTCACGCACTCAACAGGTCAGTCGGCATCAAGACGTGGTCGAGTGAACGTCGTTCCTGCGCTAGTTTAGTTTTTGTGGCAGTTTGAAATGTGTGCTGCAATAGAAAACCCCGCCAAATGTGAAGTGCGTGCTGTCATAAGGTTTTTTACAGCCAAAGGATATTCTGCAGCAGCTATTCATCGTGAGCTTTGTGCCGTGTACGGACCAAGAGTTATGAGTGAAGGAGTTGTCCGTGAATGGGTACGTTTATTTAAAAGTGGACGAGAAAACGTTCATGACGAAGAGAGGAGTGGTGGACCATCATTGGTGACTGACGAACTCGTTCAGACAGTTGATGCAAAAGTTCGTGAAAATCGACGTTTCTCAATGTCGGAGTTGTCTACTGGTTTTCCACAGATTTCTAAGACTCTCTTGTACGAGATAGTGACAGCAAGATTGGGTTACCGTAAGTTCTGTGCACGATGGGTGCCCAAAATTCTTACCGACCACCACAAAACTCAAAGAATGGCCTCTTCATTAGACTTTCTGTCACGTTATGAGGACGAAGGAGAACCATTGTTAAACAGAATCGTGACCGGTGACAAAACCTGGATTAAGTATGTGAACCCTGAGACAAAAGAACAATCAAAGATGTGGGCACATTCAAATTCGCCTACCAAATCAAGAAAAGCCTCGCAAGATTTTTCTGCCAGAAAACTGATGGCAACGGTGTTTTGGGATGCCAAAGGGGTGTTGTTGGTTGAATTCATGGAATGTGGTACGACCATTAATCAAGACGTGTACTGTGAAACAAAAAAAAGTTACGACGGGCTATACAGAACAAACGCCGTGGTATGCTGACTTCCGGTATCGTTTTTTTTGCACGATAACGCCCGTCCTCACTCTGCTCGCAGAACAACGGCCTTTCTTGAGTCCTTCAAGTGGGACGTAATCAACCATCCACCTTACAGCCCAGACCAGGCGCCAAGTGATTATCACCTCGTCATGCATTTGAAGAAATGGCTCGGGTCACAGCGGTTTGATGACGACGAAGAGCTCAAAGATGCGGATACAGGCTGGCTCCAGGCACAAGCGGGTGATTTTTATGCAGAAGGAATTTCAAAGCTTGTGAAGAGATACGATAAGTGCCTCAATCGCTATGGAGACTATGTAGAAAAATAGTGCAAAGATGTAGTTGTAAGATGTATATATTAAAATATTTTTATTTAACTTGGTGTATTTTTTTAAATCAACCGGAGGTTACTTTCTGAACGGCCCTCGTATTTTCACTTTAATCTCCCTCCTAGATCACATGTAGTTTGAAACCATGGCACTGTATCTGACATAGACATCTATGATTTATTTACAGACCATCAAGGATGTCATCTCTACAAGAACATTGTTACTTTCAACCTATTTCTACGCCATTATATGTCACCAAATATTATATCTATGTGAATGTTATCAGACTACAAAATTTGTTGTGGCCTACAAAATGTTGTTATCCTATTACATTTTTCTTGGAATGTTATATTATTTATTTGTAGTTGTTTAACAATGGCACATAATCTGAACCTGTACATCAGTAGTAATTAACAGTCATAACTGAATATATTGCAGTACCTTTTATTTGATCCCCAACTCAGGTGAATGAGATGTGGATGAAACACCCATATACATACCCAAGAGAAGTCCAAGGCCATACATGTTTGGTGTACGGTTACATATAAAAGTGGCAGGACTAACAACAATTACATCTTCTACATATGCAAAAATGACACAAGGGATTTTGGATATAGTTATATAGTAAAACTTGATCAAAGCGGAACATGTATAGTTCGGAAATCTGCCCAAACTGTATAAGTATTTTGGTCCCAACGCATTCAATTCGCTTTTAAATGCTAATTTTTTGTATAAAGCAGAATGTGCCTAACACAGAAATGGAACGCAAATTTTAAGACTTAATTAGTAATTCATTGTATAATGCAGAAAATAGCTTATACAGTACTTCTGTATTACAGGACATATTAGTTATTCATGACTACAAGGATGCTGCTTTTAACAAAAAGAGTGTAAAGTCCTGCCAATGCTGTTAAGCAGCGCAAAACCAAGAACAAAGTTTTGATGCAGCACGGCACTGCGGGTGTGGACATCAAACTGCGCTGCTCTGTGGAACAAAGAACAAGTTATGCGCAGTGTTGGTACATCAGAGGAGATGGTCTGCTCATGAGCACTCAGTTGGGGTTCCTAATTCTTCATTATTACTAACATATGCAGGTGCACACTAGAACATTGTTGTGCAGTTACGAACACACTGCTGAATCTGTCCTTTGAAAGAGGTGGGTGATGTTCCTTTAAACAATGGTTATACCTAGCAAGGTCAAGCATTCCAAAGAAATGTACTACCTGCATTATTTTCTGTTGGTTTCAATTGACTAGTAGCAATTTAATTGATAACATGATGTCGAACAAAATATGTGTCCCTAACACTTAATGAAAAGATTAAGGTAATCAAGGCGAGCGAGACAAAAATTCTCTGTGCACTTCAACGGTGGTAAAATCCAAATTTATGATACATTCAGAAACAAGGATAAAATACAGGAGAAATGGATGAAAGGGAACCAGCAAATAAAAAGAAAGGAAAAGAAGATGAGAAATCACGAATTTAATGAGAAAAGTGTGGGAATGTTTCGTAAGTGCATGGGAAAAAATACTTACCTTTGTATGGACCCATGTTGCAGAGCAAGACTCTGAAAGTAGCTAAAGAGCTTGGAAATACAGAGTTTAAGGCATGCACAAAATGGGTGGCAAGTTCACTAAGCACAACACCGTGTGGAATCAAGTGTGTGGGAAAGCTAAGGATGTGCAGGAAAGTGTAGCAACAGCATGGAAGACAATACTGCATCAGTGGAAAAATGTCCAAGGAAATACACTGTACTGCAGCGTAGAAACACATTAGGTGAAATGGAGAAGCAACTGGTAACTGGAAAGGTGCCAAAATTGTATTGTTTCAAAAACATTGACGTCAATAAGCTTCCAGTCATATGGTGAAGCGATAAAAAGACATGCATGGTAAGTGATCTTATAGATGTGGGGTTGGGCTCTTTCAATGCCAAAATGAAAACAGGGAACTGCAAAGTTCTCTTTTCCCCAGACAATGCAATCTGCCACATGAAAGTGAAGATACCAAACATGACATTGGCACAGTTCCCACCAAGTTCGACCGTCCATCCAAAACCCATGGACAAAGGGGTTATTTACACAATCGAGTCCCATTATAGGCAATTAGTGATACAGTCCCTTATTTTTACTCTTGAAGAAGCCAAAATTGCATTTGCTCTTGCATAGTCAGTTTCTGTCTGGGGCGTAGTAAATTGGATTGGCTTAGCAGCAAGGAAAATAAAGCCTGAAACTATTACCACGTGCTTCAACAAAGTGGGGTTTGGAGATCAAGAACAAGACGCATATATGGCCATCAAAGCACAAATAAATGCAGCAGCAATTGCTGAATTAACTAAAATGCAAACCATTACATGTAGTGCAGATGACTACATTTGAAGTGATGACTTTCTGTCAACTCACTTCACTTTTGCTTCAGCAAGAGACTTAGGAGAAATACACAACACAGGAGATGATCTGGAAGAAACAAGGAAAGAAAAAGAAGAAGAAGAGCGAAACATTGTCCTGTCAAAAAATTAATATGCCTGAAGAAGTTTTGGCATGCATAAACGGTGTTATGCAATTTGCAGCATACACAACTTCTTCCAAGCTGTTGGAACTATTGTGTAATACAAAAAATTCTGAACAGGAAATTCAAACAGGTTTTCCTCTTTGATATGTGGTGAAAAAACGTGAAATGTCATGTGAATAAACATGGGAATAATAAAAGGTATTTACATACAATAACAAACTAATTTAATGTTAGAGTAAAAAACACAGAAATGCTACATTATTTATCAATTAGTGTAATAGTCTTGTGTTCTATTGTACAACATGCAGTAAATGAACATCTACTGCGCTGGAGTGAAGGTATGTAAATACACGTATAATTATAAATTTATACTATTGAGCTCGATACCTGACAAATTTTATGTAGCCTAGTGAGTTCTGTGTAATACAGAAACTTGTCCAATTTAGAACATTATTTTAGTACCATGTGATTCCATTTCAAGCAAGTTTCACTGTATAAGAAAAGAAACTTTACTCTTACACAAGGATGGCAGACTTCAGCCAAAATCTGCAGGTAAAAATGCATAAGGCCTGATGATGATGACAGATATATCAATGACAGTTGCAAGTATTAATACTGAATCTTATAAATGGAAGTATTGTGATCATATAAATGTATGTTCATGCCAAATGGTGCAAACTCTGCCCAACGACAATCACAAGTATTTTGTTGTACACACTTTACCTTGATATCTAAAGCAAACAGTGTTGCTCCCTTGGTTCTATGCACTGTTGTCATAGTTGGGAAGTTGATGGCATTCATATCATGCACACAGATGACGTTATCTGCAAAAACAAAAAAAAAAGTTAATGTTTTTCCACAGTGGGCATATTCTAAAATTTGTGTAACATACACAATTTTACTTTAAACGTCATGACTTAATGTAAAGATTACTAAAAATTATTTGGGTATGTATTAGGGGAACTAGAAAGTAATGTTATTTCTGTGCATGCCAATGTTTGTTTGTCATTTATCAGTTCACTGTGTAGTTAAAATATACGCCAAAGACATTTTAAGGTTGCAGGTTTTTTCAGTTTATGGTGAAATGACCAGCAAAATGCTATAAAAGGAACATACCCAGTATGCTTTTTGAGTTTCGCAAGGGTAGTGACACATTAGTTGATACCAAAAATGTTTGTGATGTTTAAAAGTGCAACAGATGTTTGTAAATGCTAAAGATGGTTTTCTAAGTTTAAATCCGAAAATTTTGATCTTTATGGCTCATACTTATCAGGACAACCAACAACATTAGACAGTGACATATTAAGGGTGGAACTGGAAGTAAATCCATGTCAGACAACCAAGGAACCATCAAAAAATCTTAATCAACCTTGGCCGAGCATGCAGGAACATTTTCAGCAGAGTGGTAAGGACAAACAAAGTTAACTAATCCACCAGATGCAGCTTATTGCTTTAACAACACAATACGAAGCATTTTTTGACTGCTTAAGCACTGGAGATGAAAAATGGGTTCTCTATGACAATTCAAAATGCAGAAGGCAGAGACTCTCTCCGACTGAAACACAGTAAGCACAGTTAATTCTGGTTTACACCTTACAAAAGGGCTTTTGTGTGTTTGGTGACGTATTCACAAGATTTTATTTTTTATTTTTATTTTTACTTTTTTTTTGCTGAAACCTGGAAAAACTCTGAATGCAGGCCTTTACTGTGAACAACTGGACAGAGCAGATCAATCTTTAATTGAAAAGTGTTCAGTGGTTGTCAACAGAAAAGGTGTTATTCTGTTACACAATAATGCAGGTCCACACTGCACAAGACTAGCCCTGGAAAAAATTAATGAATTGGGGTGGGAGATATTGCCACATCCAAAAATATTTGCCCAATATTGCACCATTGGATTTCCATTCATTCAGATCACTTCAACATTTTCTAACTGGCAAAAAAATATGAAACTCTGGATGATGTCCAAAATGCCATCTCCAGATATTTTACTCAAAAACCAATTGATTTTTAGCAAGCCATCATTGAAAACTTGTGCACTAGATGGCAAAAGTTAGTTGATAATAAGGCCGATTAAATCACAGATGATAAATAAAGACTTGTTAACAATTTATATGTTTGAATTTAATGTACAAAAATGACATTACTTTCTGGTCCCCCTAATATAAAAATTATGGATATTCTTTGGTGGAAAAATATGTAAAATAACTGTATGTGACATGTTAAGCAACTTGTGGTACTCTTGAGGCTAAATCAGATTTAAATGCTGAGCTTTAGGATTCGGAGTGGATACTCTGCACAGATAAATCTCCGATTTATGCTTAAAGCATTTTTCTTTTAATCGTTGGTAACAAGTAGTTAACACCTCTGCTGAACATTACATTTCAGTTATACAATCACAAAATCAATATACCAGGTTGTTACAATCAAAGTGCAGCTAGTCACAAAGGTCCAATGTGGGCTGTAAGTAATGTATGGCTGTGAAACTTTGAAGATATTCTAATGTGCTAATGTTGAACCGATTTACACTGGAAAAAATTTAGTTCTGATTTTGGTCACCAGGTGCAAATCTACCACTGTGAAGGCAAGAAAGACATACAGAAATGTTTCCATATGTAATGGATTAGGAGCAGGATGACGGAATAAAAGGTCAAACAAGCGGGAAAGGCATAATGCTGATTTTATCATCAACTGCTGCTTCCTCAATTTGTTCAATATGATTACCAGAAACATTGACAACATGCTGCATCCATGAAATGATGGCTCAACAGTCTGATCACAGCAGTTCCAGTGGAATCTGTGCAATGTGTTCCTGTATACTGGCTTCAGATTAGGTAGAGACTGAATGTGTCCCTTCATACATCCATATTTAAATTGGGTGAACTGGTATAATTTTTGTTAAAAATGAAACTCCTCCACCTTTATTTACCATATGGAGAACGTGTTGGTCTCACCATGGACTTCTAGTACTGAGCCACACACAATTGATTTCATCTAAGTGTACGGGCCTGAAAATGGCGTTGATGCAACGTCGAAACTAGTAGCCAAATAAATATTAAATCTTAAGTACAGCTGGAGGAGTTTCAATTTAACAAGAATGTGTCTCTGGCAACACGTCCTTTTAGATATCCACAGAGCCAAAAGCCACATTCTGATCACATGATCCTGCAGATCATACATCTGGAGACCCTCTGGAAATAACATGTTCATGGAAGGTTGCATTAAGCAGATCTTCCAGAGTGAGCAACATGGATGAAAATGGTGATTCCCACATAGCTGGACTCTTCCAAAGCAAGAATCACGTTATGTAGAAGTAGGTCTTGAGACATCCTCTGGACGAACTGTCATCAAAGAAGAACCGAGACAGCCAAGGATAAAGGTGCTTGTGATCCACATCGCACCATCATAAACCGTGAGTGCAATGGATTTTTGTGCACAACAAGTAGATTACAATATCCCAAAATTCAACAGTTCTGTGTATTCACTGTACCCTGTAGTGTAAAATAAGCCTCATCACTCGATAAAATATAGCCTGGCCACAGGTCACCGACTTCAATCTGTGCCACAAAGTGGAACATTATCAGAACATTGCTGTGGTTTCAGCTGCTTCACAGTCTGGATCTTGTACAGGTACCAGTGTAAAACAGGCTGTTAAGCTCTCTGTACTATTTCCCATGGGCTGGACAAGTCTCGCGATACTGCACTAACACTAACATTCCCCGGAGCACGTACTGCAGGGTCAGTATATCTTCCTCTTCCAGGTGCCACACCAAACTCACCTATGTTTTCAAATTTCGTTACTATAATCTTTAAAACATTTAACGACATTAAGCCTCTCTTCGGACGTTTCACTTGGTAATACTCTCTCAGTGCATCACTGTAATTGCTGCCATTCACATAAAACAGTTTCATTAACTGCGCACAGTCTCTGTTGTCAATAGCCATATTGTTCACTCATGTCGTGGCTTGTCAAATGACAGCGTGGATGTCATACCATCTAACAATGTACAGCATAAGATTTGCACTTGGTGGTCAAAACTGGAGCTAATTTCTTCCAGAGTACATCTGTTACTCATTAGCATACCAAGCAATTTCCGTTACCATATGATAATTACACCCCATACTGGACTTTAATTATAATCACCCTGCAAATACAAAGGCTTATGAGGCCAATGTGAGTTTCATTCAAATTCTTCAGCAGGACAGTAAGAATAATTATAAGAAAAATTAACTACAAATGGTCTAAGACAGGAAATAGTTTAATGCAAAGTGTCAAGCCCTCACATTTTGTAGACATCAGGCTTTACATTATTTTGATGTGACCTGTCGTGACCCTCTTTGTCCAAGTACAGTAGTTACACACACCATCCTGCAATATTTGATGAATGTATACCAATCTCTGTCTCTTCTTTACAGTTTTCTTGCAGGCCAATGATTCATTTCAACACAGTGCTGTGCTCCAGACATACATTCTCAGAAATTTCAGCTTCAAATTAAGGTTATGTTTGGTGCTAGTAGACTTCTTTTAGCAAGGAAACTTCTATTAATGATATACTGACTGGTTTTGCCAAATCTCAACCATGCTATCACCTTCTACTCTATCTTAGATCTTAGGCTATGCTGATGCTCAGTCTATCAAACATAACTTTAATTAATGCCTGTGTCTGTATATGTGCAGATGGATATGTGTGTGTGTGCGCGCGAGTGTATACCTGTCCTTTTTTTTCCCCTAAGGTAAGGCTTTCCGCTCCCGGGATTGGAATGACCGCTTACCATCTCCCTTAAAACCCACATCCTTTCGTCTTTCCCTCTCCTTCCCTCTTTCCTGATGAAACAACTGTGGGTTGCGAAAGCTTGAATTTTGTGTGTGTGATTGTTATTGTCTCTATCAACATACCAATGCTTTCATTTGGTAACATCACCTTTGTTTTTAGATATAACTTTAATTATTATATAAATAAATAATACTGAAACTGTGACTGAGGAAATATGCATTCCACTTGTCACATTTCCACGTATTCACAAAAAATCTGTACAACACAGGCCAATGTCCCATAATCAAAGAGCTGTAAAACACTCAAAAAACTCCGTTTAATGAAACCATCAATAATAACAGGAAACTACACGGCGAAAGACTACCAACCAGAAATATGAGGTGTGTTGGGAAAAAAGTACCTTTTCATTCTACTGCTATCACAACACTAGTGTCACAGTTCCACACATTCGCACTCGTCTCTCTAGTTCATTGTCTTTTCACTGACATCATTAAAACTGGATTGTGTTGTGTTTAAATGTGTTAGTGGTCGTTCAAAATGTTTAAAGACAACCTCTTAGCCTGCCAGCTGTGATAAGTGTTCTGTAATATGGTTCTTGATTGCAAAGAATATTATGCCAGATGAAATCATTGTCAACTTGTAGATATTTATAGTGAAAATGTAATGATGGGAAAGTGGTGAGATAATTCTATGATGCATGAACCAATGTTTATGATGAAGCACAGAGTGGATGGCCTCCTGTTGTCAATGGTGGTTTGGTTGAGAAAGAGAATGAGAAACTTTGTGAAAAGAGATAGTTCACAATGAGAATGTTTCGTCTCTAGACATTTCAATACTGTATTGCACAAGATTACCACAAACCACTTAAATTTTCGCAAACTGTGTTCCTGTTGGATCCCAAAAACGCTTACAGACATCCACAAAACAAAGCAAGTTGGCAGTGCATTGACATTTCTTAGCAATACAGTGATGAGGAAGATAATTCTTAAACAGAACTGTCTGTTGATGAATCCGTCAAGCCACAGTGTTGCTTCATGACACTGCATGTCCCCATTTTGCTGGACTCACTCAATATCTTATTCAACAATTCAATTCAGTTGGGACCAAAACCTTATTCAACAATTCGGCTGGAAGCACTTTGATCACACCGTACTGCCCCAATCTTGCACCTTCTGACTACCACTGTTATTGAAGTTGGAGCACGATTCTGGGTTGAGGTGCTCTGACAGCAATGACGATGCAAAAAACGTTCAGCAGTGGCTGTCTTCAATGGCAGCACCTTTCTATGAAGAGAGCACAGAAAAGTTGGTTTCCGCCTACAACAAATGTCTGAACAATTTGGAGCTGAAAATATTTTGCCTCTTTCCTTGCCTTTCTCCAGTTCTCTAGGAATGTGCTACCATTGGCTACATGCAACTGACGCACTCCCGGCCTATGATCTGACAAAGGAAAGCAACTGTACAGGCATTCACTATTTTTAACTTTAGCAAAAAATGTTGAAGTTAACCACAGCAATAAAACATTGTAGTATTACAATATTGCCTATACAAAAGACTTAAAGAAGGGATAGGTACTTAGAATATAAGCTGAGGCATCAAGGAATGGTTAATCTTGTATAGTTAATTTTGTTAGGCTAAATTTTATTATCACAAGCAGGTCCAAATAGATGTAGGCTGCAGTAGTTAATGTGGCAATGATGAGACTTGCACAGGAAATACTAGTGTGAAGAACTACATCAAACCAGTCTTTGGATTGAATACGGTAATAAAAACACACAACACTAGAATATGTTCAATCAAGAATATAAGTGACATAGTGGAACGGTCAAGACAGTCAACTTGTCCATCTATTTTTAATGCTATTTACTGGTAGTTCAGTATATGAAATACAACCACAGAAAAGAAGGAACATCACAGCTCAGTGTTAAAGTCGTAAGAGTACGGCCAATGGCGTACTTATGTGTTTCATGCAGGAATGTTGTCAGTGCTTGCCGTGAGGTATGATGGGAACAAAAAAGGTGTGTAAGCTGTTTAATCATGCAGCCTATGAGAGAGCTGCAGGCAAACAACATGTTTCAAAGTGATACGTTCAGAAGAATGAGTGAAACATTGGTGTAACGAGGACTATAAATTTAATTTCTCCTTGTTTGAGCCTCAGCTGCTTGAACTGTGCTAGTATCTGCAAACCAAGGGGAGCATGATAATCCATGATATATTCGAAAAGCAGTGAAATATTTCTCTGCTCTGTGTTGCTACGCAGTTGATCTGCCTGAGCATACTAAGTGGATTAATGTTTTTTAATTAAATCATGGGAGAAGGTAGGTGCATCAATGTTCATTAAAATATTGAACGTGCAATTCTATTACGAATAAAAACTGATGTACCTGCTTTCTCCCAAAATTTAATTAAAAAACACTGATCTACTAACTTCGTGTGCTCTCGCATATCAATTGCATATTCATTCCACCACCACATTTGATACATTTTTGTGTCTCTGCAATTAATCCATGAGACATGTACTAACTTCAGTCCACTTTATAGCACTCGCTGCCATAATCAAAAAATATTTCTCTCAAAACTCAATAATCCACCAAAATATGATAAATGACAATAGCTTCAATTTCAGTACCAGAAATACATTCCCCTCTTCTTGTCTCTCGCCGGTTATGTCAAAGAAACCGATGCTTTGCCAATGTATGAGCAGTAGATAAGCATTGCTGTGACTGCCGCTGGCTCTGCTCTCTACTTTAACCACAGCTAGTCATCTTGTGGGCCTAGTGAGAAACACGAACCATCAATATATTCATTGATTAGAGATGTCGTGTATTACATAGATGTTGCCTGGTATGCTTTTGTCTGTATGTTTCAGGTGTAGATGCCAGTCATGTGTTTTGTTGGACTGACCAGAATGTTCCAACACCACACTGGCAAATTCATACCCAAACTGACATCAAGCAACATAACCTAGACATCGGGCTAAGCTACAGATCATTACCAGTAGAAGTATGAATCTGGAATTTCCCTATAGATGGTGCTAGACGTCATTGCATCAGGGCCCGTGAGACTGCGTCTGCAGCGCCCTCTTCCTGTAACGGCTGACGATGAAAGCCAACACACAGTAAACCAACTTCCAAACATCGGTATCTGTTTCAAACCCGTAAACACGTCGATTTTTGTGCCTGTAAACTACAATTTGTGGACAGCATTGGTTTTCTGTTATCGTTTGAAGAAAACTGCTGCAGAATCACATCAAATGCTTGTCAAAGCTTTCGGCGAACATTCTCTTGAGAAAACACAGTATTTCAAGTGGTTCAAAAAATTAAAAAATGGTGATTTTGATGTGAGAAACGATGAGCACAGGAAACCACCGAAAAAGTTTGAAGACAACGAATTGCAGGCATTATTGGATGAATATGATACTCAAATTCAACAGGAACTCACAGAACAATTGAATGTGACGCACAGAAAGCTGTTTCTCCCCAGTTGAAAGCTATGGGAAAGGTGCAGAAAGTGGAAAATGGTTTCTGCATGAACCGAATGAAAAGACAGCAAACATATCGAAAGATCACTTGTGAAATGCTGCTCGTCAGATATGAAAGAAAGTTGTTTCTCCATTGATTAGTGACAGGTGATGAAAAATGGATATATTTTGTGGATCCTAAGCGTTGTAAATCTTGGCTGAATCCAGGCACACCAGATCAGAAGTGTGTCATCTATTATGAGCTGCTAAAACCTGGTGAAACTGTTAACACTGATTGCTACCAACAGCAAATGATTGATTCAAATTGAGCATTCCATGAAAAACACCCGGAATATGGGAAAAGTTAACAAAGTCATATTTCTCCATGATAGCGCCCCATCACAGCCAGGAAAAGTGGGTCAGGGAAACAATTGAGGTGTTCAGTTGGGAAATATAAGGGCATGCGACTTATTCTCCAGACTTGGCTCCGTCCGTTTATCATCTCACTGGGATATGCTCTTTTTTTTTTTTTTTTTTTTTTTTTTGCGTGGCATTCACATCCTGCCGGAGAAATGGAAGAAATGTAAAAATATTGATGGAGATTATTTTGAATAAAATATTGTTTATCAGTTTCAAATACCACCCATGTGATCATTGCAAACAAATCCCAGTTTCCAACTTCTCCACCTGGTATATCATCAAATCTAAGATTTTGTATTTACATTCGTTGGCTTTGCAAACTTACAACAAAAGTGTCAACTTGCAACCTAACCTAGACCTTGAGCTATCCAACAGACCAGTTTGTCACCAAATCTACATTCAAAAAACAAATGTAGACACAAAATAAATGTTGCAACTGTTCTTGTCTCTTACTATTTGCACACACGATGTCACATTACCATTTATTTTGGGACAAAACCAACATCCTGTGTGTTCTCTATGATGTTCATGTAGTTCTTGTGGGTGGTAGCTTAGATTATGTTGTTTACTAGAGGTAGGCCTATACTGCACTAGTGGACACAGTGATTCATTGAAAGGAACAATGTGTTGAACAGTATTGTAGGCCTACACTAAATCCACACAGATTTTCTGGGTAACATTGAGGTGACAACAAAATGTAGCATAGTGCGAGGTTTAAGTTAGGTTGGATAACGACAATTTGACTGAGTCGGTAAAACCAATATGTGTGTCACCTTTTTTGTGTATACATAGCATATTCCACAGTTACACTTACAAACCTGATGAAAACCCTTATTTTCCCATCTGGTTTGATCCTTTCAAATCTCTGATATGTCTTAAGGCATTAATAAAATAAGATCCTTGGGGTCGACAGAAGCGTCCGATCCCACGCGTCGGCTTTGACCCGTGACGTAAGGGTGCTGTCGTGTGTGACGTCATGACGGCGCGGAGTTTGGTTTGAGTGTGGCTGTCTCCAGTTCTGTTTTATCTTATTTTATTTACTTTTCTGATCTGTTCGTTCTATCTCGTGAGATTTTTTTTTTAATTTAAAAACACTTATTACTTATTTTAATTATCTGTTTCCTCCAATTTCTGTTTTAGTTTATTATATTTATCTTTCTGATCTGTTCGTTCTATCCCGTGAGATTTTTTTTTTAAAAGACAAAAAACACTAATCAGCTACTGAAGCATCTTTATCTTCTATGGGTTGCAGGGGTTACGACCCCTGGGGAGGTGGGTGGGTATTCATGCAGGCTGTCTTCACTTACACGTTGTAGCTACGCAAGGCGTCTAAATTTGTTTATATTTAGTTTGCCCCCCACCCAAAACACCCCATTTCCCGCGCTTGTCCCGTTACTGTCATTAGGCTTCTTGTGGAAAGTGTGTGTGTTTGTTTTTGCTTCCGCCATATTTGTGACGTCATGGGTCAAAGCAGACGGGTGGGATCGGGCGCTTCCGTATTTCCAATCCTTGCACAAAACCCTCCATTTCTGTTAAGGTATTGTTAGTTTGTGTTTTTTTCTAATTTTTATGCATTGTTAGTAACATTATACACTGGTCATATGATAGCAAATGTCATCAGTCTATTACACAGCAACCTGATTCTGATCTTTCTTCTTCCTTCCGGTATTCTGCTGTTCTGTTATGACTGTTATAGGTGGGTTTTCTTCTTGTTTGCTACAAAAGATTATACTGCCTTGCACATAAAACATCAAGGGAATAAACCCACCTGAGAGACTGACCAGGATCTGGTAGTCCGGCACAACAGCAAGTTGCTGTATCGGTTTCTTGCTGAAGTTCTTGTTGTAGCGCAACAGCTGGACATCATGCTTGTTAGCTCCGGAGCCTGAGGTAGTAGCATCATAGCTATTCGTTCCCCGGCAGAGGATGGAGTACATAAGCAGATGCCCAGTTTTGGTTCCCACCAGTAAGTTGTCATCTGAAACAGACCCCACAGAAAACTCAGACAACCAAGAAAACAAATACTGACATATTGCCTGTTGCCTTTCTCAAGGCAAATGGACCCTAGATTCCTCTGCTGCAGCACAAAACCAGTGCAGGTAATAAGCAGAGAACAACAGTGGTAATAACCAAGCATAAGCCCTCATAACTGACATGACAGGTACACACACTTTCTGGCCGCTTGGCTTGACTTCAGTCCACCACCAGCATGGATGGTGAACTTTCGACAATACCAGCAACTTGTGATGGCAAAATGTCAAAAAACTGTGAAACAAACACCGCCCAAAAAATCCAAGACAAAGCCAACAGACAATGTGTCAACAAAGACTCAAAAGTCTCAACATTTTTGTACTAGTAATTACTGCTGTCAGTGGAAATTACATATGTAGTAACAATAATTACTGCTGAGGAGGAGTGCCTGCTTACAGTTTAACAAAGATAACCAGACAAGGATAAAAATATGCAAAAATCTGAAACAAAATTCGTTCTCAAAATTTAAGAATTTATTATTTTGTGGAGTTATTATTATTAGTGATTCCTTGGAATCATTTTATTAGCTTTCATTAAAATGTTACTAGTGATTAGCTTATTTTTCACCTTTGGGCATAATGACAAAAAATATGTTAAGTTATATGTTTGCACTTGTCAACATTTCAGGATCCAAACAGCAGTGTGGAATACATCAAAATGTGACAGTATGCTGTTTTCCTGCCAAATTGTGTAATATTGTACAATCACAGATATGAGATTCTGTACCTAGAATGAAAAGTGCAATCCATATGATGGATTCCAATGAAACAGAATTTTACTCTGATCACAATTTCCAAAAGTGTACAGCAAATGGCCCACATCTTCCATGCTAATGAACTATAGATAACAACAGACTGTATAATATAAACATAATTCATACTGAGTATTGCTAGCACTCATTGTCATTTACCTAATGGTGTATTCTCTTTGACCTAATTATGTAATGTATCCATTCAATATTATTTTATTGCACTTACTATCATCTACCTAATTTCTTGGACAATTGCATATAAGAATGCTCAAAGGTGGCTGAAGTATTGTTTAGTTTTGTATCATTTTATTTAGGTCAACACCCAGGAGCTGATGTGTTCTTAACATTCCTGTCACTCGATTTTAAGACATCAAACATGTCATGTAGGATTTTGTTTCTAGACATATGTTGCCTTATTTTCATTTAGTGACTAGACCTGCACATCAGTTGAACTTTTTTCTTATCTATATGGAACCTTACATTTGGGAATGCTATTCAATGGGAATAAGAGATGTCAATTGTGGTTTTCAGTGATGTTCCTAGGTAATGTTCAAGGGAGCAAAAGTAGCCAATTGCCCCTGAAATCAAGTGTTTGTTTCAAACAGAAAAATAGACTGATGGTGAAAAATAGCGTTTTTCAAGAAATTAATACAACTCTTTGTCAGAAAGAGAGGAAGGCTATATGCACAGCTACTCAAGGGATAGAAAAGTCACCCCAAAGCTTCATTTAAGACAGACACAGGACGCAGTGATCAATTGAGTAGCAACACCATGCAAAGCAACTCATTTGGACCATCGAGTCCACCAATAAACAGTACTAAAATTATTTTAATATCTGGCACGCTGTCCACCTAAGGACTGTCCCCATTGTGGTCTTGCAACTGACAGGAAATGGATCATGAAGGCTGTCAATTTTTGTACTGGGTGTCATGTGAATTCTAATCCGTGTTCTGAGTCAAATATCATGCTCTATTCATTCACTATAACCACACTCGTATGGCCAGTTTAATTTTCTCTAATGCTAATATATTTAATCGACAACACAAAAATCTGATATACATCTTCAGCAGCATGCAGAGAACTGTAAACAATAGGCTTTAACAAAGTAGCCTATCACAATTTTGTTGATTTTGCTGACCAGTACGTCGTGAAACTTCGTACCAATACGCTCTATTTATAACTGACCAGTTACTTTGATGACGAGGCAATGAACAAAATAAACACAGAAGAGTTTAGTATATTCTATAAGATGACTCATCATCACACTGTTTGACAGATAACCTAAAAGCACATTGGAAACTTAATGGAATGTTCAATGAAGTACCACTTATTTATAATCAAACATTTTTCTGTAAATTTACCGTAGGCAGCGATTGACTCTATCTGGACAGTTAATTTTAATAGCTGGAAGATTTCGTACGCATCATGCATCCTTAGCAATGACTGATCTACGTCTACTGTACGTGTGTACTTTCATCTGAAGAAGTTACACGAGAATTTTCCTAAATAATTCATAACTTATGATCTACGTATTAACTTCGAATGTCACACAGTATCTCTTTTTACGTAAAATAATGATGCACTCCTTTGACATACACTCCCTATCTCAGCCATTGTTGACTATTGCTGGACTTCGATCGTCACTTTTTCTGTCTGTATGCTAGCCTGCAATACTCGATTGAGCCGTGCTTTCGATCATAAGGTAAATCGAAACTGACAACTAGAAGGAAGAGAAGATTGACAGATGAGAGTGCAGGCGCGTAGGAAAATCAACATAAATAAGCAGAATGTGACGTAGAGTTAATCCAATGAAAAATAGGAAGTAAGGATCGAGAGCATGAGATTAATAAGCGTGTTGCAGCTGTTCAGCAACTCACCAAACTCGTGTGTATAAATAGAACTCTTTACGGGAATCATCTTTTTTCGTTTATTTGCCTTTTATCCTCGAGGAATTATAATACGTTTCCACATTCGCTGTTATGCGGAAATCGTTTTCCGACGATTAGCAGATTTGTAGGAGTAATGTGTAATAAAGTAATTCTAAAATAGCTGTATTCTTTTGATAGGTGAGGGTGTTACGCAAGAAGTTATTAGGGCCTACTAAAAAAATGGTTTTAGAGCCGTCAGATCACGCAACAATCTTCTGTCTCGGTTTTGAAGAAGATATCATCAAAGAAAACGAGGAACTTTAGTTTGCTTGAGCCGTTGCCGTGCAGCACAACAAAAACGCACTGTTGTGGGCTCACATCCCAACAGAGAGAAAACGGGGTAGAGAAAGAATTTTTTCGATAAATTAGCACATATTAACCATTGTGGTTCCCTAAAAGCAACCCATTCGAAATACTTTTATTCCTAAATGGTGAAGTGCTATAGCCTCCACAGAAGGAGCAAGTGAGGCTCTGATGGTACCAATCCTGGGCATCAACTGATTAAAGTGTAGGCTTTCCGCTGGATTGAAATGTGTGGTAGAATTAACAAGTATCATAGGTATTTTTATATAAAGGGTCCGTTTGGTGATGTAGTCTGAGGTCCACTGCGGACTCCTGATTAAAATTTTCAATAGTTACCTGTGGCGTCATGCCCCTGTACAATGCCCAAAGGGGGATGCGGGAGCACAACTGGTGTAAATTTATTTTTCCATATGAGTTAGTGTATTTCATTCATTGTATATTGTAGATCCCATAAAGGAGGAGAACCTTCAAGGGTGTAGAACAAGTGAAGGCATTCATTAACAAGGCAAGCAAATCAAAGAAACTTAATCTGTATTAACAATATACTACCACTATATAGCTCAGTGCAATCCCCATGTATATTGAAAAAGTGATACAGCTGGTGTCTCCTCAGTTACAGTACACAGCTGCTGTTTAGTTCCTATTGGTATCTTGATTTCCAATGGTATTTTCAATATTAAATTGTTACATTGCAAGTCTGTACCCAGTACTCCAAGGTCTAGTGGTTCTCTTCGTCTTTTGGTTAGTCATTTCCACTGATGCCAACACAGTTTGGTATTCAAATGAATTTGATGGTGGTGCCAGTATCAAGTACTTTGGCCAGCAAATCTTGGATGATTTCTTCTTTTTATTCCAGTGTATGATCATAAACAAATTGTCCTCAGATTATCAGTGGTGACCACTGTCAGACCTGCAGAAAAAGGGGAAATGAAACACAACCAAGGGGTAGTATATCTTGCAAATAAAAATTGACATAATGAAAAATATTACTTTTGTACATATAAAATACACATGCTTAAAAATGTGATTAAGCATACCTATTTAAAATATATCCTGGTATAATAAAGAGCATGTATTTTACGTGTATGGATAGCAGAAGCACTGAGTTGTTGACAGACACATACAAAAGGGAGAGAAATGCATTCTACTGGAAATTTCCACTCTAATTATATATGTGAAAGTAATGTTTCCTTATAATTTACTGTTTACAAGATATAGACTATCCATTAGTTGTATTTTTTCTAAGGATATGATGATGGTTACCATTGATCAAGATTGACAGTCTGTGGACTATAGACTAAAATAAAAGAAATTATACACTTCATGGTTCATTAAGTTTATTCGTGACTATGTCACAACTTTTGAAATCTTAGACAACTGATAGCAACATATTCTGTCGGTAAAACAGATGAGTAGCTTGTAGGCAGTACATTGCACTGCCACACAATAAGAAGTTACTGCTTTCTCGTCGAGTTGTGTGTGCTGCAGACTGCTCGTAGTGGCAATCAGTTAGGAAGTAAATAGGCTGTATGAGCTTCAGAAATGACTCTTGTTCATATCTGCCAGAATATGTAAATGCTTATCCACCACAGTAATTAACTGCGGAGTCATCCATATAGGTATTTTCTAAGTTGGTATATTTATGGAGGACAGAGAGAAAGACAGTAGTATCTGTAATCTCCTTTGGTCTGCAGTGCAGATCAAGGACAAATTACTCACCAGGGACAGAGAAACACTTCTGTCAAGTTAAAGGCTGGCCAGTTTGCTTCTTAGGGTACCAAGTGTGTGGCCACTCTGCTGGTTAGCGAAAGGGAGAGGTGCTAGTTGGAGAATTTCTGCAGAGATTCACGAGGATGAGAACTGGGTTACAGATTGTGAGGTCTATACTGCAGTGACCTAATTATTGGGCTACTGCACCCAAAATTTTTCTTAATCCGACATCAAGGTCACAATCTGCTTTATCAACATGGGCTCTCAAAAATAATTATGCTGTTTTCCTTAATTGCCCCTCTGTGGGTTGTGGACAGTTACTTCCTCCACTTCTATAAACAATGAATGGAAACAACTGCTGCACTATTTGGCTATCTACATCCTTGGATAGAATCTCATCCTCTGGTAGTAAAGTTGCATACTGTTATCTTTGTGGGCATCAGTATGTAAACTGTGACTGCTTCTAAATCTGTAACTGAAACACTTGTTCATTGAAGACATCTGTGCAAACACTGCCAGATGCTCGTTTGTTTTGTTTTTACAGTACACATTGCAGTTTCTTAGAGAAGGAAGGTGATCTACAGGGAACTTTCATCTCTTGCCCTGCTGCTAAGAGATCAGGATAAATTATCAGTTGTCACAGTGCATCTGGGTGACGGTAGAAGCCATTGCAGTACACTAAAACATTAATATAACTGGCTACTTCATGTATGCTTCTGGGGAAGTCATTTCGCTGCTGTTCGTAGATGATGCCACATCTACTTTTCTGCCGTGGTCCTAGCAGCAGACCACCCCACAGTACTAATTTGTTACAATGCTGCCACTAGTTCTTTCAGCAACTACCTTAAAGATAGTTTTTGTCCTCTGTGAGTGAGAAAAGAACAGCGTAACTGGGGAGGCGTCCCTGGGGATGCCGGAGAGAGATTTCTCCAGTTCAACCAGCGAGATTTTTTTGTTTGTTTCAAAGGCTGGAAAGAAGAGGAATTCTCTCGGTGTAGATAGTCTTGTCTTGTTATGTGACTACAGTTGGAGTCACGAACGATGGCAGTCGAGTTTAGGTTTGTTCTGCACACCTACACCACACATTCTCCAACAACCGATAAGTATTCAGTAGTGTTCTCAGTGCTCTGCTCTGAATACCATAGCTAATGTGATCGTAGCAATTGTTTAATGAATTTTTATTCTATTTGTTGCGAGTTGTCATCGTTGATGGTGGTGGTATGTGATATATATGGTATAAGTAAGCCAGAGATACAATTTGCAGGATATACGCTTTCTTCAAATGGAAAGCATGTGCATACTGCAAGTGTCGCTTGGAATAGTCAACAATGCAATCCTCATCCTTGCCTTGACATGCGCAAATTGCCATAATTTGTGGATTGGACTACAGAGCCTATTTTAGTGCATTTGTAATAACTGTAAATTTTGGTACTGCCTTTACAAAGCTTGATGACAGAGTGCATACTTTCTCATGGTGCTCTGGTATGACAGGTGAGTGGGCATTTTAATTTTTTGGATCTTCTTCAATGTGGAATAGACTGGTGATCAAAGAGGCTCTCCCCTGTCATTAGTCTATTCTGTATTGAAGAAGATCCAAAAGAATAAAATTTGTGCCCGCCTGTCATACCATGGCACCACGGAAAGCTCTTGTTATGCACACAGGAGATAGTTCACAGGGTGTTGTTTTTGACACTTTTTTACAGTTCCAGCAAATGAACTGTAATCTCAAAGGGGATAGCCTCATCTTTAAACCACTCCACAAATGGGAAACATAAAACATTCAGTCACATCAATATGTCATGATAACCACATCAAAGTCCAGGACGGAATAACAACAATATGAAAAGGACTGATTGCTGCACACCACACAGAGGAGGAACAATGAAAGACTGCTACACATTTAAGCTTCCATACACAAAAAAAGTCGGCAGGAAAGGTTATGGCGACTGTGTTTTGGGATTGGAAGGGGGTGTTTTTGATCGATTTCATGCAATCTGGGATGACAATAAACTCAGACAGATATTGTGGAACATTGACCAAACTCCGGCGAGAAATCCAGAATCACTGGAGAGGGCGACTGGAGGGAGGGAGTAGTGCTCCTTCATGACAACACTCGACTCCACGCCGCTCATCGAACACAGGAGCTTTTGAAGAAATTTGGGTGGACTGTTATGCCCCATCCCCCGTACAGCCCGGAGTTAGCCCCCAGTGATTATCACCCCTTCCCAAGCTAAAGAAACACTTAGGTGGCAAACGCTTCAAGAGCGACAATGAAGTCCGAGCAGAGGTCACACGCTTCCTCAACGGGTTGGTGGGAGACATCTTCGACTTAGGAACACAAAATCTGAAGCACCATCTTCAAACGTGTCGAAAAAAATGGTGACTATGTTGAAAAATAGACAAAAGTGTAATCTTTTCAACAATGTAGAAATTAATAACAATAAACAATGTTTTCTATTTGTAAAAAATACGGGGACCATACTTTCGGTACAACTCTCATGTATGAATAAAATGAACACCTTGGCACTCTAAAATTAGTGTTTAGCTCATTGTCTGTCTGTGGCCTAAGATCATGGTGAAAAATGAGTCCTTTGATTATGCTGAACTGCGTATAGGGAGTAATTACACTGATAAGCCAAAACATGACCACTGCCCACCGCATCGCTGGATGCCACCTGATGGTGTTGCAGGCACGTAAGTATGTAAATGGAGCAGACACGGATGAGGAATCACCCTAGGGAAGATACGGGCTGCAAACAGGGAAATCCTTTGAGAGAAGCAACTTTGACAAAGGGCAGATAGGTTTGCAGAGCCTGTAAACAAGTATCTCGAAAACGGCGAAGCTGGTCAAATGTTCATATGTCACTGTCATAAGCATCTACAGAAAGAGTAGGGCAGTGAAACTACTACTAGGCGCTAAATGGTTGGATGTTCACGACTCTTCACAGAACGTAGGGTTCAGAGGCTTGTCTGCTCTGTGAAATTGGATAGATGGTGATCTGCGACATTTCACCTTAAGAGCACAATGCTGGTGCAAGCACAAGTGTTTTGGAGCACACTGTTCATCATCATATACTGTTGAATGTGGAGTTCCGCAGCAGACTACCTGTACGTTTTCACGTGTTGATCCAACGACATCGTCAATCACGATTGCAGTGGCCATGGGACAATTGGGGTTTGATCATCAATCTATGGAAATGTGTCAGCTCTTTGGGTCAATCACATTTTTGCAACACTAGGTTGATCCCTTCATGCTTGATATCTTCCTTGACAGCGGTGTCATCTTTCAGCAGTACAATTGTCCGTGTCTGAGCCAGAACTGTGCTAGTGGTTTGAGGAACATTACAGTGAACTTACCTTGATATCTCGGCAACATGTTGGCTCTTCAGCTTAATCATGTTTTTTCTACACTAGGTCAATGGTAGTCTCCACAAACAGTCATCGAGGTGAATGGCAGCTCGAAATGTGCAGCACGCTATGGATGCAGAATTATGTTATGGGAGACATTCCTCTGTGCTTGCACGAGGCCTATGTTAGTAATCGAAGACACGCTGACAGCTATTCACCACTTGCATCCCTTCATGCTTGATGTCTTCCCTGACGGCAATGTCATCTTTCAGCAGGATAACTGCCTATCCACCGGAGCCAGAAACATGCTGCAGTGGTTTGAGGAGCATTATACTGAACTCTCATTGAGGTTTCATTGACCAATTTTGCGTGATATAAATCCTGTGGAACCCATTTGAGTCTTTATCAGGTGTCAATCACCACATATGCAAAACAGCAGCCCATTATTCAAATTACTTGACCTGTCCATAGACATTTAAAGCCACAAACCTACCAGCAAACTGTTGGATCCTTGATAGGCAGAATTAGTGGTGTATTCTGTGTCAAAGGCAAACAGGCAAGCTATTAAGCAGGTGGTCATAATATATTGGCTTATCAGTGTATAACCAGTATGTTATTAAGCTTATCTCATGATTGAAACACTTCATACATACATTTTCTTTTGTAGATAACACAAGATATTGGGGAGCTGCTTTACTCAACTTACACTGACCCCATCTTCTTCACAGCACTACCTAGGCTGTAAATACTTTAACATTGTAACCTTACATAGAAAGTTTTGTTACATTCCAATAAGCCCACCACTTCGAGGGGCCATTACTTTCAGAGTTTGATCCACTTCACTGCAGATCATCTGTAATGACACTTGTTACAGTTGGAGAAATTCTCTATGGGTGTCGCCTAACAATGTCAATGGCAATCTGGCCCAATAGCCACCACCCCGAATGAAATGGACACTTACTCCATATCATGCATTCCCACACCAGGCATCAGTAGTGCTGTGCCACACTACATCTAACAGTACATAACCACCCTCCCAGGAAGTGCTGGATATCTGACCCACTTGGATGTGCAGTGCTTGGGATTAAAAGCACAGCGGGTTGATGTTTTGCTTAAGGTATCCTTTGCCAAATGGCCCACATTTCTTAAGGATTTGGAAACAATGGTGATTGAAACTAAATGGCTATAAGTTGAGTAGTATTAGCTGAATTGAGTCCCAATTGCCATACCAATGTGTCATCTATGTTGGAAACTACCCTTAGGTAAAATGATTCTCACATTGGTCTCATTTCAGACACCTTTTACAACAGTCGAGAGTTACGGTAGGCCTATTATAGTACCTGACAATACAAAATCCAGAGATTCAGAGGCAGTCATTGACACATGCATAAAAAATTAAGTAAATGAAATACACACTTTTAATGAAGTAGAGTTGTGACTCAAGTGACACCTCAAAGCAGATTCAACTCTATCAAATATTAAGAGTAAATCACAGTAGACCATTGATTATCCAAATGTCTGTCAACCAAATGACCGCTTAACCGAACTGTTACTTGCTTGTGAGTGCCCGGACCCCCTGTATCAATCCCAATAACAGTAACTTATTGTTTGTGCTCAGTTACGATCACTGGTGTCAACTTTGTCACATAAAGTAAACTTATGATATAAAATGCTTAAACATAAATATGTTGTCCTTTCCTTGAGAGAGAAATACAATATCACAAATTTTGTGCCTGAACTTGAGTTTACTGATGGATCAACAAGCCGTAAAACTATAAAGCTAGCCATGAATAGGGATCTAGGCAATGCTGTTTACAAGTGGTTTACACAAAAAAGATCAAAAGGAGAACCTATCTCTGGTCCCACTCTACGTGAAAAGGCAGTTCAATTTAATGAAAATCTTGCGAGGGTCACTGAATTTTAAAGCAAGCAGGTGCTGGTTAAAATGCTTTTAAATCAAGATACAGCATTTGCGAATTTCAAACAGAAGGAGAAAACTGTCTGCTGTTTATTGAGAGAGAACTATCCTTTCAAGGAAGTTAACAATTCTGACACAACTGGGCTCATTAGGAAAGCTTTGCCAAGAAATACTCTTTGTTCCAATTGTGAATTAGCAGCAGTTGGTTCTAAAATGAGCAAGGACTATATTACTGCTTTAGCTTGTGCTAATGCTACTTGTAGCCTTGGTTGCCTATGTTCATCATTGGTAACAGTAAGAAACTACATTTTTTCTAACACATTACGATGTCTGCTATGCCTATTGTTTACACCTCACAAAAGAGCACCTGCATGGATAGTAAAGTTTTCATGGATGTCTATGGAAGTTTTTGTACACTCCATAAAAACTATTTAGTTAAAGAATGGCAAAAAGGAGAAAACATTACTGCTCCTTGACAATGCACCAACTCATACATTATGTGATTTATTTAACATAAACAATGTTCATAGATGTAATGTTTCTTCCATCTAACATACGAGGGCTATGCCGAAAGTTTTTAGTAGAATGTGTGAAAAAAAAAAATTATTTGCAAAAAAAAGTTTACAACTTTTCAAAATACTCTCCATTAGTATGTATACATTTTTCCATTCTCTGAAACCACTTAGAAAATGTGTCAGTCCAAGCTTCTTTTGGGATGTCACTTAGTGCACTCTCATACACTGCAATGGCCTCTTCATCTGATGAAAACTGCTGCCCTAGAATTTTTTCCTTAGTCTTAGGGAACAGAAAAAAGTCACAGGGGGCCAGGTCAGGTGAATAGGGGGGATGGGGTTATGCTCGCACTTTTTCCTTCCCCTGAAAGTCCATCGTTCTGGCAGCCCTGTGCGCAGATGCATTATCGTGATGCAGCAGAAGGTGCCCACTCTTGGACTTTGGATGCTGTGACTTCCATGTAGCGATGACTTTTGGAAGACAATCGTTCACGTACCATTCGGCATTAACTGTACGACGTGTATCCGAGGTCACAGATGTGAGATGCCTGATCTTTGTGAAAAAAGTTGCCACCATCTTTTCTCCAGAGCTCCGACTTCGCCGAACTTTTGTGGGTGGTTCCTCCCCTGGAAAGCACCACACAGAAGACTGTCTCTTCATTTCAGGGTCATAATGGTAGACCCACGTTTCATCACCTGTGACGATATTTTAGGTGTCTCGGGACTTCCCTCCATTGAATTTTTCGAGCATGAAACGACACCAGTCCACTATCGCCTCCTTTTGGCTTCCTGTCAGGGAAAGTGGCACCCAACGGGCACATCTCTTAGTAAGGCCTAAGTGACTATGAATGATGGTATGTGCTGCTGTCGATCCAATATTTAGGGTCCCTTCAATGTCGCAAAATGTAAGATGTGGATCTTCTTTGATCATTTTCCTCACAGCATCAATGTTTTCAGGAGTCACAGCGGTTGCTGGCCGACCGGGACAAGGTTTGTCTTCAATTGACTGCCGACCCCCTCGAAAACTCGCTAAACGAATTTCTAACTGTGGCCCTAGAAGGGGAAGCTTCACCAAAAACACGCAGCAAAGAAGAATGGCAATCTTCAGCACTTAAACCCTTTTTATAATCATAAAAAATCATGGCACGAAAGTCGTGGCGTGACAGCTCCATCCTGCACCGTCTCTGACTCGGCACTGCCTGTGCTTTCTTACCGCGCTGTGGGGGGGATCACCGCTAGCCAAGGGCTGCGCGCGCACGTCCCAAGGTCGAAAAACATCGCTCTTTCAAATGAAAACAACCCCATTGTCCTCTGTCTTACGGTTTACGGGCTGCTAAAAACTTTCGGCATAGCCCTCTTAACCACCTTATTACTGCCCATGATCAAGGTGTTACTGAAACTTTCAAACAGTTTTATTGGAAAGTATTGTAATCCAAGCTACTGTTAGAAAGAGAAGAGAGAGATAAGAAATTCTATTAATAAATCATAAAAATAGGGAGTTGAAAGATGTGTCATAAATGATTGGAGCAGAACAGGAACAGAATTTGGAAAAAGCCTGGAATGAAACTTTGGGTTGGTGGAAGTTTTTAATAGTCTATTTAGAAACGACAAACAGAATGATATGTTTGAACTGCTCAATATGCAAAAAGAACGCACTTGCCGTGAATGTGATGATGATCAACAATGGATGAGTGTCGACAAAGATCCAGGGCAATAAATTGGGCACAACAGGAGAAATTGTAAACCTTGTCACTGATAAGGCTGACGACACTGGAATCTCCTCGACTAGTGGTACCAGCAGCTTCTGAAGCATTTAAAAGTTTAGATACCACCTTGCAATGGTTTGAAGCATAAGATGCTTGTAAGCAGGTTTGGTTGCTTAGATAGAATGAAATTAAGGATTTTTTTAAGCATTAATTCTATACACGAGTACTATATATGCAAAATGTATTTGTATTACATATTTATTGTTTACTACACACATTCCTACTGTAATTGCCTTTGTAATAATACAAGAGATTCAAGTTTTTATTGGTAAATGAAAGTGTATGGTTAGATTATTTGAATAAACTGGTCTTCTGAACACCTATATCCGCCACTTTGTTCAGATAATCAATAATATAATTTTCTATGTACAGTTTATTCATTCTTAAATAAGTAAAAATATAATATTGATTGCTTGTTTCACATACAATGATTCTGCAAGATGTGTAATTCTTAAGGATGGGAAAAGCTGCATGTATTAATAAAGTGAAGAAAAAACTGTATACAACAATGTAGAACAGCATACATTTAGGCAACACCATCATAATTTGGTATCTGTACTTCATGGATACACCAGTAAATAATAATGCTCAATGTACAACATTTAACTCACATACACATATTAATAGATGGAAAACATAGAAGTATTCAAGTAAACTTGATGCTTCTGAAGCTTGTTTGTATGTGTGTGTAATCTTTTACAGCAATTACCAGTACATCTTTCTTTCACTACCTCAAACTAATGTTAATTTAATCATACATGTAAAGTACTAATGCTGCTAGTGTAACTTTGTTGATGGCTGGTAACTCATTAGTTATAGAATTCATACAATGTGGAAAATTCATTTCATATCAAATATTACAATTGAAGAAACTACTTTTCAAGTAAAGCAGTATCACAAACAGTTATTTTTTATCATACACTTTCCTTCTGGAGAGGAATGGAGGAGAGCAGTTAAGATAAGAATGTAACAAAATCTTTACAACAGTATGCCAATTAATTTATTAGAAGTTAATTCTTCCAAAAAAAAACTTTGCTTTTCCAAAGATCCAGTTTATTACATAAAATCACAAAATATACAAAAACATGATTTCTTTCACTGAAAACACTATTTTTGTGAACTCAACACATGAGCTCATTTGAAGATTGGAAGGCAGATTATTTACACTGATTATGTTTACGTGGCAACTGATGATTCATGTTCGTTACAATCGAGTCCCTGCTCTTCGCGAGAAACAGGAACTAATCTGCTGGCTAGGAAATATATTACTCCAGCCAGGATGGTTATCATCATAGTGTCGTTATGAGTGTCAGCTTCTCATTCAGCTGCAGCTGCGTCTTCGTTAACTGTGCTAATGTTATCACCATTAACAAATCCTGCGAAAAAAATAAGTTTCTCGTTATGTTCACTTACTGCTTTTCTGGAAGGTAAAACAAAATTTTACACTTTAAAAACACTAATAAACGAAAAGACAACATTCTAGTGTGAGTGTGCCATTTCATTTCTTCACCACTCAATGGCCCAACTGAGAATCTTTGCCTTAAAAGGTTAACATCCTTAATTTTCTATCAGACTGTTTACTATTACTCTTTACTGAATGATATTCATATTTTATATATGCTCAACTATTCTGTATCTTTATTACCATATTTTCAACTGGAACTCTCAAGCCCACACTTAAAATTTGTTCCAATAACTGGAATTTAAAACTCATCTCACTACTACAAAAATTGCTCTTCACTTTTATTGGTTTGAAGTATAGAGGCTTGATCATTAAACTGCAGCCCGAAACAAATTTTTATACTGGCTTCAGTTGACAAACTATTTTTACTATCAATCTGTTTGTGATCACATTGTACTTAAGCCACTACTCTGGGTTTCAACATCCAACTACAAAATTTTAGTTGCCTAACTGATCCCCGATTCTCCAGAAACTGAATCTTGGTAAACTACCCATTTTACAAGTTTTATCTTTTGTAGCTCACAGTTCACATCTTTCTGTAAGAGATACATATAATAGCAGAAATTATGTACCTCACTATATAAAAAACTACATCCAGATTATAAAGAAAACTAAGAGATACTACGGTTTGTAGTGCCACTGACAATGTCATTCGAGAGAGAGCTCAAACTTGGAAATGGACATGGATAAGAACAAGGAATGGAATCAGCCATGTTCTTTTCAAAGAAATCATTGTTGGACTTGCTTTTGGCACTTTATGGAAACCACAGAAAAATCATGGACGAATGTAGACTTTTAACTCTGCTGCCCCAACAAATGAAATTGGTTTCTGCTTAGTCTTTCTTTCACTATCTTTATCTGCTGTTTTGTTGAGCTCAGGGAAGACTTCTGGTAGAGGTCTTCTTATGTATTTGCTGTTCATAATTTATTCTTGTTTTCCATCTACCCTACAAGCAGCCCCACCCCTCATTTACAGATTACTCAGAAATACCCTGGGACATTACTTACAAATTAGAAGACAAAATGAGTTAATCATTTCACTATGTCACACTAACTTGCATTCAACAATCTAGGAAAAGATAGATTGTTACTTACCATAAAGAAGACATGTCGAGTAGCTGACAGGCACGATTAAATCTTTTAATCATACCTGTCTACAACTCTACGTGTCTTTTTTTACAATAAGCAGCAGTCTATCTTTTCCTACATTGTCGATATTCCTACCTGGAATTTTCACTGTCTAATTTGTATTTAACATATGCCAAAAATCTAGTAATAATTATTTTGGTTCTATGGCACGTGATAGTTAACCAATGACCAACAAACACACACTGGCTTGGCCGACAAGTGTCACAGTAATGTACTTCCCCCTCCCCCCATTCTGACCTGAAATTGACCAGAGTCAATGTACTGAACATACTAGAACTGAATCATAGTTAACTTATACTCAGCTCACAGTTTTTGCTGATATGACACCTGGGCTGACCTCTACCAAATTCTTGTCCCTTTGAGTTCTTGCAATTAAATGTAAAAATTGTAAGACTGCTTTATGTGGTTTGTGCTTTACATTCGTCACACTTTCAACAATTTGCCTGAGGGAATTAGATTAGGAAATGAGACACTTAAAGTAGTAAAGGAGTTTTGCTATTTGGGGAGCAAAATAACCGATGATGGTCGAAGTAGAGAGGATATAAAATGTAGACTGGCAATGGCAAGGAAAGCGTTTCTGAAGAAGAGAAATTTGTTAACATCGAGTATAGATTTAAGTGTCAGGAAGTCATTTCTGAAAGTATTTGTATGGAGTGTAGCCATGTATGGAAGTGAAACATGGACGGTAAATAGTTTGGACAAGAAGAGAATAGAAGCTTTCGAAATGTGGTGCTACGGAAGAATGCTGAAGATTAGATGGGTAGATCACATAACTAATGAGGAGGTACTGAATAGGATTGGGGAGAAGAGGAGTTTGTAGCACAACTTGACCAGAAGAAGGGATCGGTTGGTAGGACATGTTCTGAGGCATCAAGGGATCACCAATTTAGTATTGGAGGGCAGCGTGGAGGGTAAAAATCGTAGGGGGAGACCAAGAGATGAATACACTAAGCAGATTCAGAAGGATGTAGGTTGCAGTAGGTACTGGGAGATGAAGAAGCTTGCACAGGATAGAGTAGCATGGAGAGCTGCATCAAACCAGTCTCAGGACTGAGGACCACAACAACAACAAGAACAACAACAACCTCATTAGTTATATGACATCCATCTAATCTTCAGCATTTTTCTGTAGCACCACACTTCAAAAGCTTCCAGTCTCTTCTTGTCACAACTTTTTATCATTCATGTTTTACTTCCATACAAGGCTGCACTCCAAATAAGTACTTTCACAAAAGACATACCAACACTTAAAAAAAAAAAAAATCTATATTTGCTGTTAAATTTCTCTTCTTCAGAAATGCTTTTCTTGTCATTGCCAGTCTAGATTTTATATCCTCTCTATTTCAGCAATCATCAGCTATTTTACTGTCCAAAGAGCAAAACTCATCTACTTTTAGTGTCTCATTTCCTAATATAATTCCCTCAGCATCACCTAATTTCATTTGACTACATTTCATTACGCTTGTTAATGATCATCTTATATCCTACTTTCAAGACACAGTCCATTCCATTCAACAGCTCTTATCAAGTCCTTTGCTGTCTCTGACAGAACAACACATGTCATTGGTAAACCTTATAGTTTTTTTATTTCTTCTCCTCGATATTTAATTCCTTCTCCTAAATTTTCTTTGGTTTCCTTTGCTGCTTGCTCAATGTACAGCTTGAATACTGGAGATGGGCCGCCACACTGTCTCGCTCCCTTCTCAAGCACTGCTTCCCTTTTTATGCCCCTTGACTCACAACTGCAGTCTGGTTTCTGTACAAGTTGTAAATAGCCTATCACAATCTGTATTTTATGCCTGCTACCTTCAAAATTCAGTAGATTCCAGTCAACATTGTCAAAAGGTTTCTCTAAGTCTACAAATGCTATTTCCATAGGTCTGCCTTTCCATAACCCATTTTCTAAGAGAAGTCGTATGGTCAGTACTGTGTCACATGTTCCTAAATTTTTCTGGAATCCAAACTGATCTACCCTGATATCACGTTCTAAAAGTTTTTCCATTCTTCTGTACATAATTTGTGTTAGTATTTTGCAGACATGACCTAGTTTCTGATAATTCACTAATATTCACATGTCAGCACCAGCTCTCATTGGAACTGGAAATATTACATCCTTTTTTTAAGTTTGAGAGCATTTCACTTGTCTCATACATTTTTCACACCAAATGGTATAGATTCGTCATGGCTGGCTCTTCCAAGGATATCAGTAGTTCTGATGGGAAGTGTTCTACAGGGTCCTTGTTTTGACTTAGGTCTTTCAATGCACTGTCAAATTCTCCTTGCAGTATCATATTTCCCATCTCATCTTCATCTATGTCCTCTTCCCTTTCTATGAAGATCTAACTAACTTTACAATACATCTACATATGTACTCTGCCATCCACTCACAATCTTGTCATATTCTGCTGGCCATGGACCACATAATACATACCAACAGTTGTCAGATCAGAATCTTAGCTACATTAATGAGTGATACATGCTTTCCATTTCAAACAGATACAAAATTTGTGGTGAAAGACAAAATTTATGAAACCATAAAGAGGTATAAGAAAGGGACAGGACTCAAAACACACTGGTACTTTTGTTTGGTCTGAATAACAACAATGAATGTGACTTAACAATGACAACAGTAACAATATTGGGAGTTAAAAAGCACTCCCAAGACGATAGATGTCAGATTTGTGGAATCCACTCAAATTATGGAGCACATATCAGGATGAAGAGGTACAATAATGTGTGCTCATACCTCCACTGATAAATATGTAGAGCTGTAGAAGGAACAGATCTCTTCAGCAAGTTGTAGTATCACATACCTGAAGTGGTAACAACTGGATGCAACAATGTCCAGTGTGATCAATAAATACATTCTTGACAACTCATTCTTGTACATCAATCAGCCAGATAACAGAAAATGCCTCTTAATCAATATCTCAGACTTGTGTGATGGGGCTATTAACAAAAAATATGGCTCAGAAGAAAAAGAGGAATGTAAAAATTGATATTCCTGTTGTCGTTGGTGCCCTGAGATCAATAGGTCATAGCTTGGAGTTTGCAACATCTGGAATCCCACAATGTACAAAAGACAGTGAAGCACAAGATATAATACTGTTTGAAATAACCCAATTATTGTGTAAAGTAATGTACAATCATTTAAGTCATCAGATCTATGCCTCAGGAAGTTGGACGTAGCCTGTAGTATACTTGACTACATTCACAAAGTAATCTCTGCTGTGAAAAATAAATATAATAATAAATCATTTTTGGCTTATTCTTGCTGATCTAATCACAATTGCTACATTGTGTGGTGCTCCCCATATGTCTCACTCTGTGTCACTTAAAAACATAAAAACACACTGAGCATTGCCCCAATTTATTAATTTCGGTCACTACAGGATGTATCATGCAAACCTTGATATTGGAATGGAACATATCTTCAAACTCTTCAGGTGTCATTCGAGGAACGGAGTTGACCATATCCAGAAGTGCACGGCCAATGGCGTTATCCGGTGGACGACTGCCAGGCTGAGCCCCACGCAACACATCTTCCACGTAGGCGAGAACCTGCAGGAAAGCACAATGGATAGTAAAATTATTCCTTCTGCGACTTTCTTCCACCGTTCTGCCATCCTTTTACCACTACTTCAAACAGAATGTGGGGAACTGGATCAACTAATCCGTAAATTCTGGCAGTATGAACGTTATTTAAAGTTAAGGTATTTTTAAGTAAATTGTTAATAAACTGTGTGTATTACAGCAACAATTAAAAGAAAATTAAGGAGAAATTTAGAATTGGAATTAAAGTTCAGGTAGCAGAAACAAAAGCTGTTGGGGTTTGCTGACGACATTTTAATTCTGTCAGACACAACAAAGGTACATGAAAGAACAGCTGAACAGAATAGCCAGTTTATAAGGTGAATATCAATAAATGTAAAGTAACTGTAATGGAGTGTAGATGAATGAAGTCTTGAGATGCTGGGGAATTATGTTCTGGAGTAGTACCCCGAGTTCAGTTATTTTGGTGGTGATGCCAATAGTAAAGCAGGTACAAAATGCGCACTAGCAATTGCAAGAAAGATCACCTGAAAAAGAGTAATATATTAACACTGAAGATAAATTTAAGTGTTAGGAAATCTGTTTTGAAAGTATTTGTCTGGAGTTTGCCGTATATGGAAGTGAAAGGTAGGTGAGACACAGTACAGAGAAGAACATAGATTTTGCAGTGTTGTGTTGCAGAAGAAAGTTGAAGTTTTATTGCTAGATTGCATAAATAATGAAGAGGTGGTGATGGTGTTGCTTTCTTGTTGTTGGTGGGTGGTATTCAGTAAGAAATCTAGTTTGAGGAACCTCTCTCCATGCTATTCACTCAGCAGAGCTGCATGCCCTCAGGAAGAATAACAGCTGTGATTACCCCTTGCTTTCTGCTATTCGCAGGATCAACATAACAAGGCTGTGTCTGCGGATGATACAATGCCAGAACAATCATCCAGACGGCCGACCCTCAATTACCGAAAAGACTGCTGCCCTTATTCAGAAACAACAGATTTGTCTGGTTGCTGACACAACTCTCTCTTGTGGCTGCATGCACCTACAGTATGGCAGGGCTACCTGTGTTGTTGAGACATCCAATGCATCCTATTTTGATGGGGACGAGGGTATGAAGAGTTATTAAACTGGAGGGAACAGAGTTTTATGGTGCAACTTGACAAAGTAGGCAATAGATTGCAGTAGCCAATGCAGGGGTGAAGAGAACTGCATCAGATAGGCTACTGTGGAGAGCTGCACAAATCAATCTTTCATTAGAAGACCACAACATTCATTACACACCATATTACAGCTGCTCATTCTGCACTCTTTATTCTGACATCAACAGAAAATTAATCCTAATCTGCTTTCCTTTCGCTCTTTATACTGACACTATCTAAGCCCTCACACAGCAAAGCTCCCAGCACATCTCTTCAAATTCAAAAGAAACAACGATTTTCTGAACCATCTGAATAAACAAAGAGTAGATCTGGAGAAAAAGTGGAATTATATGGGAGCTGTGCTTTATGTCCCTGGAAACTTGTAACATTTTGACACTGTGCCAGGATGTTCACTCTCATAATAGATGATGGTTGGTTGGTTGCAGGTGGGAGGGTGTACGGGACCAAAAAATAAGGTTATCAGTCTCTCAATCCAAGAATGGTGCATATGGAAGTAGAGACATCAATTGCAAATTTTTTCTGATCTAGTTGAGAGATTCATAAGAGTAAAGGCAAGAAGACTTAAAATGTAATGACTATCTTTGGACCATCCATAATAAAACCAATAAGAAGGAAATAGGGAGTTGGTAGGTGGGCATCCCTGCGGCTCTGCATGCAACAGGACACATCCCACCCTCCCACCCCTGCTCCATTACAGTCAACAGTGCACACTATTCAACAGAGTGCAACACCCACAATAGAAAAATGGATGCAGCAGAAAGGGGGGAAACTGAATCTAAAAGAGACTGTTTTCAGAGTAAAAGAGGGATAAAAGAGCAGCCTGGTCATGGAGGTAAAGTCAGGGAATCCCCAGGCGTAGCATACAATGGCAGAATACCCAACCACCCCACCCCTGCTCCAAAGATAGATTAAAACCTTATATCTAAGAATACAAACCATGTTCAAGGAGAAAACAGAGAACCAGGTCGACCATCCGTGAATTGTCTGCCAGTATTTAATATAACTATGGCTTAACCTGGCATGAGCGATGGGCAGATAATGCAGGACTGAGAACTCCTTCAAGGAGAAGCAGAACGAAGAGCACCATGTTGCAGCAGTCTCCTCGATTGTGTGGAGTTTATTACGTGGGACAGTAACCCACCAGATGTCGCTTCATTCCTGAGTAAGCAGAGATCCCGTGTGCACCTGCAAATCTGCACTTGTCATGGCAAAGTGAACAGGGAGCAAGTAAGTGCTCCTCTAGCCAAACGGTCGGCCAGTTCATTCCCTGGGGTATCCACAAGTCTTTGGACTTAGAGAAAAGCAACTGAGCAAGCAGCACAATCGAGATCAATGAGGTCATGAATACCGGGGACCAAAAGGTGGCAAGGATAGCACTATCAATAGCCTGGAGACTGCTCACTGAGGCAGTGCATATTAAAAATTGGCCAAGGAAGACCCATTTAACAAAATGGAGGGCTCTGGCAACAGCAGTTAGCTCTGCCATTAAGACACAATGTTCCCTGCAGTGAATGGTGTTCCATACCAGCAAGAGATGTAAAAGCATATCCCTCCTGATTCACAGTTTTAGAGCCATTGGTGTAATAGATGGTAGCACCCTGTAACTCTTGAAGAAATGGACATATAAGACACTGAAAGACCATGGAGGTGACCGAGACTTTATGACATCGGAAGAGATCAACCCTAATCCGTGGCCTGGGCACCATCCCAGGTGGAATGCGTGAGAAAACAGGTGGAGCACAGTCCAGGAAGGGGAGATGGAGATCTTGGCAGAATGAAGCAAGGCATATTCCAACTTGTAATACCATCCGAGGGTGGTATCAGGAGTACAACATCTCCCTTCTATGCAAAGAGCATCGAATACGTGGGATGATCAGGGAATTGTCGACTGGTGATTGCATAGTAGACCAACAGCTGTTATCATCGAATCTGAAGAGGGAAGATCCCTGCTTCGGCAAGGAGACTTTCTATGGGCTTAGTCCAAATGGCACCAATGGCCAGACGCACAACATGATTGTGGACTGGGTCTAACAGTTTCAAAGCTGAAGGAGCCACCGAGCCATAAAGCTGGCAACCACAGACCAGTCGGGAAGAAACTGGGGCTCAGTAAATACGGATAAGAACAGCATGATCTGCACCACAAGATGTGTGAGCAAGGAAGCAGAAAGTGTTAAGCTTCCCCATGCAGGTAGTCCTCAGGTGATGAATCTGGAGCAGCCAAGTAGCTTTTTATCAAGGAGGCAGCCCAAGAACTGAGACTGCTACAATGTCCAGGTACTGGGTACCAAGCAGTATTCCGAGTCAGGATGGGCTGTGGTACGATGGCAGAAATGCATGACCCACATTTTTGTAGGAGAGAATTGGAAACCATGGGAAAGAGCTCAGGCAGAGGTCCACCAGTTGGCACCTTATAGCTGGCGTTCAGAAGAGGCTACCGAGTGGTAGCTGTACCAAATGCAATAATCTTCGACATACAACAAAGGAGCGACCACCAGTTCAACAAAGGTCTCTAGTCCATTGACAGTGGTGAGGATGAGAGATACACTCAAAGCGATCTGTGGAACACCATTCTCCTGGACCCAGTGAAGTACCAACTCTAACCCAGAACAACCACTGGGATAAAAACTGATACATAAACATCGGCAGGGGGCGTCAAAAGCCCCAGTCGTGGAGAGTAAGTACAGTGTGATGACACCAAGTGGTGTCATATGCCTTCTGTGTATCAGAAAGACTGTGATAAGGTGTTGGTGTTTTTGGTAAAAGCCTGCTGCCTCTATGCAAAGCAGATGGTGGGATGTGGATCATCCCTCCTGGAAACCACACCGATAGGGGTACAAAAGGCCCCAAGATTTGAGAACCCAACACAATCTACAGGCAACCATCGTTTCAAGCAGCTTGCAGAGTACATTCACCAGGCTAATCGGGCGGAAACTATCAAGAGACACGTGTGTGGCTTAAGGATGGGACAACTATGCTATCCCACCATTGTAAGGGTACGGCACCTTGGAACCAAATACGCTGTGACCCTAAAGAGATGTTGCCTTTGGGGGAAAATTCACTATTATAGGATACAACCTGAGGGCACATGAAACATAAGGGGATGTCTTCAACTTTTTGCCTGATAAGAAGAGGATGCCGATGCTATCACAAAGTGGGTTGCATGGTGTTCAGCAAGAACTGATGAACTGTTAGAAAGACAACCTTGTATGACAAAACCCGGAACAGCTATTCATCATTGGCAGTCTGTAAGGCCATCGAGCTTGACCCACACATAAGACGAAAAGGTATACGTTCCTAGGGAGGATACCTAACACTCTCAGCATTCCTTCTTACAGCATTCGATTAGACAGTGTGCCTTAGCACAAAGCTGCTTAAAAGTGATAAGGCTGGTATGTTAAGGATGTCGTTTGAATTACTGTGGAGCTCGTTGGTGAGCCTCGATAGCTACTGCAATGTTTCTGGCCCACCATGGCACAAGGATCTCATCAGAGGGAGAGGCAGCGAATGTAACAGCTGAGGCAAACAAAGGCCAGATGGCTCTGCAAAGTGCTCAACGTTGACGGTGGCATGGAAAGGACAGGATCACCGCAAAGTGGTCACTGTCGCAAAGCTCAGTGAGTAGTGACCAATGTAGTGAAGCCACAAGAGGCACTCACACGGGTAGAACGTCACTGAGGAGGCACAAACTATGGTCTGTGAGAAGCTGGTCAATTAGAAGGCCCTTGCCAGGCAAATTGGTGCTCCTCCACAGGGGGTTGTGTGCACTGAAGTCTTCAAGCAGGAGGAAGAAAAAAAGGAGGGGAAGGGGTAGGTGGATTAAGTTGGTCAATTCAACATAAGTAAGTGACCTGTCTGAAGGTAGGCCACTGCTGTTGCCTCCAACGAGGTATGAAGGGGAATCCATTATTTAACAATATCTTTCTGAACCAAAGTAAAGGCTCTTCCAGATGCCCTCTCAGTACCAGCACAGTTCCAACAGAACACACAATAACCACAGTGTGTTCGAGAATGGTCATCAACAATGAAAGGATTATAACGTGCAGCACCTTTCCAAAAATATAGCTATTTTCAAATAGACACTTCAATATATACATTTGGGGACATGAAATGAAGCAAAATAAGTATATTCTGTTGCACCTTTTACCTTCTATTCTATGCTTATGCACCTTTCTCTCCATTTTTCTCTATGTTTTACAGATTAAACAGAATTTTTTTCTCTCTTCTTAGATTAGAAAATACCAAAACATACTTTTCGCAACCAAACCATGCCAAAGGTGGAGAGAGATAAGTTGTGTACAGTTCTGGAAGAAATCAAGACTCAGTTTATTGAAACTGATGGGATCATCCTGTGATGTGCCATTTGTGAAGTAAATATTGCAATTGATTACAACCACCAATCAAAGAAAATAAATCAGCACGTCCAGAACAACAAACCTTTAAAGAACATTGAACTTCACAAGTCGAAACATAAGCAACCTACTCTGATGCATGCCTTCACTTCAGAATCTGAACCGCAGCGGTCATTGAATGAGTTTAGCGAACATCTTGCCATGGTATAGATCATGGTAGGAATACCAATCCTGCAGTAAAATCATTTCTTGAGAAGAAGGTCAATGCTGGATGAGAGCACTCTGAGAAAAAGTTACGCACAGCCAATTTATGAGAATGTTTTAGAAAAAATACAGGAGGCAGTTGGCAAACATGAAGTGGTATTCGTTTTAGATGAAATTACTGATGAACTGCAAGGATATATTTTAAATGTGTTGGTTTTTCAGTTATCTGGTGGATGAGTAAAACCTACTCTTTTTAAAATGTACCAACTCGAGAAGACAAAACGCCTGGATAATAATACAATTGTTCAGTGATTCATGTAAGAATCTGTAACCAGGGACCATACAATATGAAAAAGTCAAGCTTGTGGTGACAGATCAACCACACAAAATGCTTTTGGCTTTCCAGCAATTGAAGGACACGTACTTCAACCTGACAATGTGACATGTATTGCACATGGTACATACCACATTTGCGAAAGTAACAGGGACAACTACTACAGGGTACATGACTCCATCGCTGCTCTACAGACCATTCTGGTCAAGACTTCCAGTTGTTGACAAGTTTTGTATTGAGAAATGACAGGGCTCCACCTTACACAGTTTACTGTCACTACAAGGTGGTGTACTTGGATAAGATGTAGTTTTCTAGTGCAAAAACTTTTAACAAAAACAAACATTTCACACATGCCATAACTCAATGGACGCAACAGTCATCAAGCAGGCCCAACAATTCGTCAACAAAGATGTAGAGTTGTAACCATACACAGCAAAAAGTTCCAAGTATTTACCGGATGTCATTTAGAAGAACAATCCAGATGCTGACAAGGTATGCTCCATTGGTTTCTGTAGAATCAAGCGTAATTTCTCCATATATAATGAGTTGTTGAGCTCAAGATGCCAGCGACCTGCTGTCCAAAAAACTGAAGTGATGTGTTTAATCCAGTACCAGTACAACAGAACCCCATACAATGGACAAAGATTGTTAATGTAGCTGGTTTAGATCCAAATAAAGTAATTTCATCAGCATCTTTTTTGCATGTATTTTCAGATCCTTTTCCCACCCTTTCTGACCACATTTCCACCTTAAAATCCTTTCACTAATCACCAGCAAAGTGTGTTTCTTTGAGAGCAATGCAAACAGCAGAAGAGGAGATATGGTGGTATAGCTCTGGCAGGTGACAGTAGTGCTCATTACAAATCCACTGAATGATCATGTGACTGCAGGCCAGGTTAGGAGTAAAGGGATCATGAGGGCCGGCAACACAGCAGGATCACAGTCTATCACTAGTGGGGATGGAACTGCATTCACAATCATTGGGATCTGACTGTGAGGTGGGATCAGGCACCAGAGGAGCCTTGTCCCAGCTCTTATTCTCGTTCTTTTTCTTCATAACCTTTGTGGGTAAGCTTCGTTTAAGGAACTATCCGCACTGAGCGGAAGAACAGATAGAAAGCGCACAGCCCTGGGACCCACAGGTTGTGGCTCCTTCAGCAATTATTGGCGCTGGGCATGCAGTCCAGGAGCACCTAAGGGAGAACAGTTCTCCAGCTAAGTGCGGCAAGTAGCTCCAGAAGAAGGTACAGCAGGATAGGAACGGAAGGTACAGGTGAGCTGTCATAGCCACAGGATGTAGGCATTCATATTTCTTCTGTGCCTTAGTATACGACAGGCGATCAACAGACTTTTATTTCTGTATCTTCTCTTCTTCCTTGAAAACTGCGTGAACTGGTGAATGTGATGTTATGTGCTGTTGAAATACAAAAGTGGATGTTCACAAGGACTACCTTCATCGAGTGATTGTACACCGCATTTTCAGTCTGCTGTGCACTGTGCAGCAGGATGACACATGCCCAAAAGCATACACATCTAAAGCACCTCATATGCGATGGGACAGATGGTTTCACATCACACTTGTATACAATGACCTTATTTTCTCCGGGAGGAAGTTGCCTTCAAAGGCTAACACAAAGGCACCCGTATCCGTACGATTATCCTTGGCCCCTTTTTTTACAAGTATGATACAATGTACACCTCACTGCTGGAGATTAGTCCAAAGCTCCTCATGTACTCAAAGCGTTAGATCCCTGTGATAGAGAATTCCCTGGACCACATTCAAAGGTTTGCATGGAGAAAATGGTCATAGGTACATCACACAGATGAGCATATGTCTGAGAGTTGTAGATCAGGCAGCAGAGGAAGTTTTGATTAATAATAACCATTTTGCATCTTCCCCAAATTTGTCCTGAAAATTTTCAAGGAAAAAAACCATGGTTTCATTGGAGAAAAAGTATCTGCAGCCACATGTATGCTGCTTATTTTCGTATTACGAAAGTGTAAATTTGAATTCCACGAAACACCACGTGTTACTTTCTGAAGTGTTGAAATTGAAATTACAATGCGCTTTTGTAAGCCAGCCATACCTCATGTCACGTGATTTCACCAGCCGATGATGGTGGACATTCAGAGCAGATGTTGAGTAGCGCGGCAAATAGGAAAAGTTAATGGTTTAAATTAATATACATGGTGTTGCTACCAGAAAAGCAAAGCTATCACATATAATATTGGTTTCGAAGTTAATAAGCTGCAAGAGAATCTAAGTTTTCACATATCTTTTTTGCACATGTTACACTTTAAGATACATCACATGAATGTGCTGGAAAATTTTTTAATAATAACATAAATGTCTGACCATCTCGGCTCCCAATTCTTCTAACGGTCGTCCTCAGAGTTGATTTTTAAATTAGAATAAAACGCTCTATGATTTAAGAAATTCTTTGTACATTCCCACACATCGTTCATCTTGCGTAAAAGGAAATTTACATTGAAAGTACTGCTTTTCAAACCACTATTCGCAATATTTTCCCAGTACCTGTTAGAAATAGGTTCATTTCAGCAGCTGCCAGAGAGCGCCAGATGACAGGCGTCACCGCACTTGCGCAGCTGCGATGTCGCAGGAAGCCCTTATGTTCGTATGAGTAAAATGTTAAAATATCTTATATTATGTCATAAAAGAAACAAGACATCAGATGTGGAAAGGCTGCTTCTGGATGCCATGAAGAGTACAGGGTGCAGCCAACTGCAGGTGGTGGCTCATGTCGGTACCAATGACGTATGTTGCTTTGGATCGTAGCATATTCTGTCCGGTTTCGGGCGGCTAGCGGAAACGGTAAATACTGCCAGTCTTGCTTCCAAGATCAAGGCGAAGCTTACCATCTGCAGCATCGTCAATAGAACCGACTGTGGTTCTTTGGTGCAGAGCCGAGTGGAGGGTCTGAATCAGAGGCTCAGGCGGTTCTGTGACCATGTAGGCTGCAGATTCCTTGACTTGCACCATCAAGTGGTGGGTTTCCACGTTCTGCTTAATAGGTCAGGAGTCCACTACACACAGGAGGCAGCTACGCAGGTAGTGGGGGCTGTGTGGAAGGGACTGGGCGGTTTTTAGGTTAGAGGGTCTCAGGGAACCACAGAACGGACGTCCGTCTAAAAGTGGGCAGATAAAACACACTAAGGTAGTTGTAGAAACGATTGGTATTGTAGTAGTAAATTGTCATAGTTGTGTTGGGAAAGAACCAGATCTCCAGGCCCTAATAGAAAGCACTGAAGCTCAAGTAGTTGTAGGTAAAGAGAGCTGGCTAAATCCGGAAGTAAGTTCAGCCGAAATTTTTTCAGACGATCTAACAGTGATCAGAAAGGATAGATTAAATACAGTTAGTGGTGGAGTATTTATTGCTGTCAGAGGTAGTTTGCCTTGTAGCGAAATTGAAGTAGATAGTTCGTGTGAGATAGTATGGGTAGAGGTTATACCTGACAATCAGACAAACTATTGATTGGATTGTTTTACCAACCCCCGACTCAGGAGACATAGTTGCTGAACAGTTCAAAGAAAACTTGAGTCTCATTTCAAAGAAGTACACCGCTCCCACAATTATAGTCGGTGGTGAACTCAGTCTACCCTCGATATGCTGGAAAAATTATACGTTTAAAGCCGGCGGCAGGCATAAAACGTCATCCGAAATTGTACTGAATGCTTTCTCAGAAAATTATTTTGAACAACTAGTTCATGAGCCCGCTTTAAGTGTAAATCGTTGCGAAAGCATACGTGATCTTTTAGCAACAAATAATCCTGGACAATAGTGAGTATTTTGCCGAATACAGGGATTAGCGACCACAAAGCAGTTGCTGCTAGGCTGAATACCGTAACACCTACAACCATCAAAAAGAAACACAAAGTATATCTATTTAAAAAAGCTGATAAAAATGCTCTTAACGCCTTTTTTAAGAGACAGTCTTCACTCCTTCCGATCTGATCATGTAAGTGTAGAAAAGTTGTGGAATGTTTTCAAAGAGATAGTATCGACAGCAATTGAGAGATATATACACCATATAAATTAATAAGTGATGGTACTGATCCCCCATGGTACGCAACACGCGTCAGATCGTTGTTGTAGAAGCAACGAAAAAAGCATGCCGAATTTAAAAGAATGCAAAATCCCTAAGATTGGCAAAGCTTTACAGAAGTTCGAAATGTGGCGCGTACTTCAGTGTGAGATGCTTTTAATAATATCCACAATGAAATTCTGTCTCGAAATCTGGCAGAAAACCCAAAGAGATTTTGGTCATACATAAAGCACACCAGTGGCAAGACGCAATCAATACCTTCATTGCGCGATAACAACGGTGAAGTCACTGATGACAAGTGCCACTAAAGCAGAGTTAGTAAACACAGTTTACCGAAACTCCTTCACCAAAGAAGATGAAGTAAATATTCCTGAATTCCAATCAAGAACAACTGCCAAGATGAGAAACATAGAAGTAAATATCCTCGGTGTAACGAAGTAGCTTAAATAACTTAATGAAAGCAAGGCCTCCGGTCGAGATTGTATAGCAGTCAGGTTCCTCTCGGAGTATGCAGATAAAATACTCTATATTTAGCAATTATATACAACCACTCGCTCACAGAAAGATCTGTATCTAAAGACTGGAAAATTGCTCAAGTCACACCAATACCCAAAAACGGAAGTAGAAGTAATCCGCTGAATTACAGGCCTGTATCACTAATGTCGATTTGCAGTAGTGTTTTGGAACATATACTGTATTTGAACATTACGAAGTACCTCGAAGAAAACGATTTACTGACACATAGTCAGCACGATTTGAGAAATTATCATTCTTGTGAAACACAACTAGCTCTTTGAAGTAGTAAGTGCTATCGACATGGGATGTCAAATATTTTTAGATTTCCAGAAGGCTTTCGGCACCATTCCTCACAAGCGTCTTCTAACCAAACTGTGTGCCTACAGAGTATCACCTCAGTTGTGGGACTGGATGCGTGATTTCCTGTCAGAAAGGTCACAGTTCGTAGTAATAGACAGAAAATGATCGAGTAAAACAGAAGCAATATCCGGCGTTCCCCAAGGAAGTGTTATAGACCCTCTATTGTTCCTGGTCTATATTAACGACATAGGAGACAATCTGAATAGCCGTCTTAGATTGTTTGCAAATGATGCTGTCATTTACCATCTTGTAAAGTCATCAGATGAGCAAAATGATTTAGATAAGATATCTGTATGGTGCAAAAAGTGGCAGTTGACCCTGAATAAGGAAAAGCACTTGTTTTCATGTGCTGTTTCATTGCTTTCTTTTTACGGTAACTGTTATCCTTAATACAAGCAGCGATTTTATTAATATTATTGGTTGCCATAAATACCTGACCGTTTTTCACAATTATGTCAGTTACTATGAAGTGTTGTCAAGTTCAGATGCCAAAGCGTGCTCCTCAGTAGACGAAGCCAACGAATCTGAAGGCTAAAAAAAATCTGCTTGTAGTGACAGACTGATAGCTTTGCCCAAGATCTAAGTTAGTTTGGTATTTGACTGTTTGGTTGTGAGTTAGCAGAGTCAATGAATCTGAAAGCTAAAAATCCCACTTATTGTGACAGACATAGCTGTAGCTTAGCCTGAGGTCTAGGTAAGGTTGGGATGTGACAGTTTTGCTAACAAAAATTACATTTATAATATCACTATACAGAAATGTTTCACTGCTCCCCCCCCCCCCCCCCCTCTGCACGTGTGCCAAAACATGTTGAATTACTGTGTTGTGCTGATGTTGGGCCCTAGTAATTCAGCTTACATTCCCTATTGCAAGCAAATGAGGAGAATTACATTAATAATATTCATTGTCACAGATATTTCATTCCTGCTTTCCGAACATGTTACGAATTACGAGGCTTTGCTTACATGTGAGATTAGTGTTTAACGTCCCGTCGACATCAAGACAGAGCAAAAGCCCGGATTAGGGGAAAGATGGAGAAGGAAAGCGGCCTGCCCTTTTGAAGGAATCGTCCCAGCACTTGTCTTAAATAATTTAGGGAAATCATGGAAAACCTAAATCAGGATGGCCTGACGTGGGTTTGAACGGTTGTCATCCTGAATGCAAGTATAGTGTGCTAAGCACTGTGCTTATGCAGGACTCTAATAGCTAAAAGAATAACAATGCTGTGGATAGTTTGCACAGCATAAATTGTTTCTTCTGAAATGAGCAGGTAATTACGCTCGTAATCTCCAATGTCACAAATATTTCATTGCTTACTTTTCCAAATATATTACAAGTTATGAAGTTAGGGTTAGGTTTAGGGCTAAGAGCACGTTTTTAATTGCTGCAAGCAAAACCAGTAGCAATTAAATCAATAACCTTGATTACTAAGTAATGTTTCACTGTTTCTTTTTTCCCTGAATATATTATAGGTTACAAGGTTGTCCTTAGGTCTGCAGATACTAGCGCACTTTAAATAGCTGTGATTAAAACACAGTGCAATTAAATTTATAATCCTTGCAAATAGCAATATTTCACTCTCTTTTTCAAATGTTTAACTTCAAAATACATCATCTACTCACTGTCTGTGTAACACCAACAACTGACACACCCTCTTTCGGTTCCACCAGATCTCACGGCAAGCGCTAATAACATTCCTGCATGGAAACATAAGTATGCCACTTGCCCTATTCTAGAATCTCATGAACGGTGGTGGAGGACTTTAACTTATATATGGATACAGAAAAGATGAAGAACGAATTAATAAACCCTGTTTTCTAGCACGAGACTACAACTACAAGAGAAAAAAAAACCATTAAGTGGACTGTTATACTCCCCTACTGTACAAACTGAAGGATGCTATTAGGAGTAAACACCCATATCTTGCAAAAAAGAATTCAGCCACGGTAACATTCTCCCACCAGCATCACACTGCTACAGTAAAACTACGTAGCCTTCACTCTGGACTGTTTCTACATGAATCAGATTTAGTGGGTCAATGAAAACTCACATCAAATGACAACCGAAGTTAGGACAGGGCCTTCTTTTGCACAGCCAAACAAATAAATTTTGGTTGGTCAATTGGGGGAGGGGTTAGGGGGTTTGGGGAGGGATCAAACGAGATCATCAGTTCCTCAACCTAAGAGTGGTGCACTCAGAAATAGAGACATCCACCATGAACGTTTTGTGATCTTGTCGGGAGATTCACAACAGTAAAAGCAAGAAGGCTAAAAACACAGATCGTCATTAATAAAACCAAGGCGAAGGAGATAGGGAAGTCAGTACGTGGGCATCCCCACGGCTCGGCAGGCGACAGGAAATGTCCCAACCACAGCTGCCCCACCCAAATCCATTACAGTTCAGAGCAGCAACTATTCAATGAAGTGCAATACCTTGAATAGTAAACTGGGCACAGCAGAAAGGAGATAAACCAAATCTAAAAGTGATTAAAACAAGTAAAAGAGGGATGAAAGATCAGCCCGGCCAGGGAACACCCAGACCTAGCTAGCATGCAGCGTGAGACGCCCCACCCCCAACCGCTCTAGCCTTGCTGCCAAGGTAGATTAAAACTTAATAACTTGAGAATAAGAACCACTTTCATTGAGAAAACCGAGAACCAGGTAGTCCGAAGTCTACTCAGTGGAGAGCCAAAAAGAGGGATCATTCCACCAGATACGAGCTACTGTCTGTAAGGCTCCACAACCGTAATGTGGGGGCAGCTCCTTACAAAAAAATAAAACTATGGGTTAACCAGGTATGATCGATTCCAAGACGACATAGGACTGTGGATTCCTTCCAGGAGAAGTGGAAGGAAGAGCACCATACTGCAGTAGTCTCCTTGATTGTGCAGAGTTTACTAGATGGGGCAGTAGCCAACACGTTTTGTTCCACTTCTGAGGACCCAGAAATCCGCATCTGGGGTTGGCAAAGCGAACGGGGAGCAAGTAAGTGCACCTCAAGCCAAACAGTCGCGCAGTTCATTTTCTGGGCTACCCACACGACAGAGAGAGAAAGATAACTAAGCAGGCAGCACAACGAATATAGCAAGGAGGTCACGAATACCAGAGACCTAAGGGTGGCAAGAATAGCATTGTCCAGCGATGTTCTAAGCACATTTTCATCCAGAAAGGAAGGTCCTTGAAGGTTGTTCGATAGAGCAGAAAAGTTGAAATTCTGAATGCGCAGGATCAAGTAATTAAGCTGGATGTGGAATGTCTTTCCAAAACAACTCTTGTACAGTGCCTTTTGTTAGTCTAGCAGAATGCGAGCAGGCATTATTGTGGAGTAGCATCACTTCATGCAGTCTTCCCTGATCGTCGTTCTTGGACTGCATCTAGAAGACGTCTTTGTTGACAAACTTCAGCAGTGACGTTACACCTCGTTGTCATTCCACCAGGTGCGCAACATTATCTTTTGTGGGTGTGCACAGGTCTTTGTCTGGGGAGTTGCTGCTTTATTTGGGCTCAATCATGCCTTTCTTTTCCTTATGTTAGCACAGAGAAAGCATTTCTCCCCACCAGTAACAATAGAGGATAGGAGTGGCCAGTGTTGTTCAGGAGCCAACTGATGGCGAACAAGCAGAGATGCATATGCAGCCACCTGCTGATTTTTGTGATTTAGGCTTAGAGCGCGTAGTACCCACACACCTGATTTTTCGAATATTCCCCACTGCATGTAAATGTCGCCCGATAGTGGAATGATTACTGTTCATCACATCTGCCAGTTCTCGAGTACACTGACATGGATCACTGTGGACTAATGCATAAAAAATGACAATCGATAAATAAACCCAAAGCATCTGGAATACTAAAACACTATGTACTTATACATCAACATTATACATGTACTGATTTACAAGGTAATTGTCAAATATTAAAGCAAATTATTATTTTTCAAATATTTTATTTCCTTTTTTCAGACCAGTAACTTTTCAAAATCCACTGAATAATGTGGCATGCAGGTGGTTCCCTCAACACACGAAAATGCACACGGTATGTAACTGTACATTCCGTGTAAGTTCTCTGCTGACACTGTACATTAGTGCTTATGCATAGTCAAGCTCTTTGGTTGCATAAATATGTAATAATTATATTAATTATTTTGGCATGTTAAGAAATCATATTGTAACTGTACCTTTGGTTTTATTTGTAATACTCTGTGAATGTAATAATTTGTAGAAGCTCCGTATATTTTACTTGTCCAAAAGTAAGGAAGCTAAATGTAAAACCTGTAGTAAAGCCTTGCCACTATTGAAGTAGTATGGCGGGACTGGAAAAGATGGATTTTGTGTGTAAGGCACTTGATTCCTTCGAGTTCTAACTCGGGGTGTATATGCGGACAAAGAAAAAAAATTCCTGGGTTTTTCCCAGTTAAAGAATACACTTTCTCCCCGGGTGAAAATATGCTTTTTCCATGTTAAATAGCACTATACTTTCCCTTGGGATCATAAAACTGATCAATCCTTTGAATGGTTAAGGTTTTATACACCAGTGTAGAACCTCTCACCACTTTAGGAAACGAACCACAGAAAACGAAAAAGAAATGCATTTTGGAAAGAGCTTTGATGCCCAGCAACATGTAGGCTGCATATTTTCGTATTATGAAAGTATATAGTCGAATTCCACTAAACACAGGATGTTAGTATCCGAAGCATTGAAATCAAGATTGCAATGTGCTATAATAAGCCAATCGCAGCTCATGTCACGTGATCACCAGCCGATGATAGCAGATATTCATCTTATTTAGATGGGGGTTCTCAAAACTGGATTTCATAAACTGATCTTCCGGTACTGCTCCTGGGTGGCTATGTAAACATTTCAAAACCTATTCTTGAAATCAGGTTCTGGTTGCCCGTTTTCCAATTCCGCAATTGACTTTCACTCCCATGTAAACGCAACTGGTTTTGAAATGTGCTTGGGCTGTTATGTTTCAGCTTCTTTTTAAAATTTTTTGGGTAATATGGACAAATTGGCTTTTTGTACAGTGAACGATAAGTAGAAATGTTAGACTAACTATTTACAACTCGTCAAATTGAAGAGAAATAGTGACTGTGCTGACTAAATTAGAAAACTGTAACAGCTGTTTTCCAGTTGCCATAGTTAACTGGCCTAGCAAATCCACTTCAGACCTTACATGTAAACACAACAATGAAAAATGGTTTCCAAAACTCGGTTTTCATCTTTCGCATATAAAGGTAGTGATTCTTTACAAGAAAAGCTAAGCTTTCACATATAACATTTGTCTTTTTTGCATGTGATACACTTCGATACATCAAACAAATGTGCCAGTAAAATTTGAAGTAATGATGTAAACACCTGGTCTTCTGGGTTCAAAATTCTTCTAAGTGTCTGGCCCTCAAAGTATTAAGCTTCAAATGAAAATCAAACACTCACTGATTTACGAAATTCAAAGCACGATCGCACTCTTAAGATAACTCATATTGCATGTAATAAAATGTACTTTGAATTTAATGCTTATCAAATGACCAATTGCAATATTTTATCGCGACCTGTTAGAATTCATTTCAGCAGTTGTCAGAGAGCACTACTGTGCCTGTGCAGCTATGATGATGTAGGTAGCCCATATGTTTGTATTGGTATGCATTGAGAGATCTTACATTATGTCATAAATGAAACACGACATCAGTGGATACTTGAAGACCAGCGGAATTTCGTAAACAAAACTAAAATGCATAATTCAATTTAAAGAGCACATTCATATGACCAGATTTGCAAAGAAGTAGGCCCCAAGCTGATACTAAACTTTTCAGTGTGGTTTTCGGAATGCAAATTTTCTTGGAGCACCAGTACTGTATTATCTCATGTTTAGTTCTTTATTCTGACATAATACCTTATGTCTCAAAACATAACAATGTGCACTTTAAAGTCCACAAACAGTTGACACTAGCCAATAGTGCTTCAAATAAATTGACTGCCTCTATGAAAAAGATTAATTAAAGCCAATTTTTTAAAAGAAAATCAACAAAAATAACTTTTCATTGTTCTGCAAGGCAATGAATGCCAAAAAATGTGGAAATAAAATAGAATCCGCAAACAAACTAATAACATTTACTTTAGCCTTCCATAATTATGTGAATATAGTGAAACCCTGCTTAAAAGGCAGTTACATATAGGCTATCCCGTTGCATTTTTGCACTTTATGTATGATATATGTACATAATGGGCATCAAAAGACCTGTCAGGGACTTTTTTATTATCTAATAAAAGTTTATTATATAATAAAAACCACTGATGTAACTGGAATTGATAACTTTCTGGGAAGTAGAAACATTTGACTTAATTTCAAACATCACAATTGATGTTTTTGGAAGCTTGCAGCTGTCATTCATTATTTAAATAACGAAATACTGCACTAGTTACATAGTTTTTCACGCTTTAACAACACGTTTCTAGAATTTTTAATTTCAAATGTCATAGTCGATGTTTTTGGAAAGCCTGTAGCTGTCATTCATTATTTAAATAATGAATTTTTTTCATGCTTAAAGATGCAGTTTGAGAATTTTTTCTCACCTTCAAAGTGCAAATATGTACATAAGTATTTTGTGTGGTGTTTGAATATGTGTTATTCTGCCTCTCATGCATTGTAGTTGTCTTTTTGAGGTTATAAGGTAGTGTGGCTCCTCAGTTATGTAGAAAATGACACACAAGCGAACTATCACTCTCACTATTTGTGTAACATCTCAAAAAATAATACGAAAACACTGCACCTGACAATGAGAATAAATTTTCAAAACACACTGTGCTCAGCATGAAAAAAAATGCGTAACCGGTGCTGTGTTTAACTAAAAACATTTGAGCAACACATAGTGAATGACAGTGTCGTCTGGTGCTACAAGTGGCCAAACGCCGAAACATGCCAAATATGGTTCGACAAATGGGCCATGATGATCACAACAATCATGAAACTGCATTTGCGTGGTAGAGAGTTTGGAAATGGTTGTGAATGGTCATGATATCTTTATTCGAAAGAACCTAGTTACTTCCAACAGCCATCAAGCCAAGTAGTGCGTCACAGCGGCGGGAGATACGGATACGGCACAAATTGTTGCAACTTTTATATGTTTACCAGTTCAAATCAGCCCTGGTGTCAAGAAACTTAACCACATAATATTTGTAAACACTACTGGACGGCCAACATCGCCCCCCCCCCTCCAATGATGAATATTTTTTTTTGTAATGCATAAATTATGGGGAAATTATAAATATGTTGTTGCAAAATCAGATGCAAAATCACATTCTGGACATAGAAAATTTAATGGGAACAATAAAAAATGTCGTAAATGTCGGGAAAACGTTAATTCTGGGAACGTAAAAGTGGCGTTATACTGTATTTTAATTCACTTTATAGCTCCCGGCCACAGAAATCTGTTTCATTCTTGAGAGCGGCGGCATTATACTATATTTTAATTCACTTTATATCTCCCGGCCACAGAAATCCGTTTTGTTCTTGAGAGTTGTAAGCCAAGAGGAAACAGCAAAATCACTAAACGTAAACACGGTTCACGTGGAGAATACCCCTCATCCCACTACAGCTCAGACTGCTCTGCGCATGTGCGAACCATGCAGCTTGGGTGCGCCAGAAAAATGTTTCCAGGTAGCATCTGGCCGCTTGTTGCTACTGCTGATACAGCCCTTGTCTAGTTACCTTGGATACAGCTAACAGCCACACACCAAGCAGCCAGAAGCAGGAGAAGGTGCTGCTCATACGCGACTCAACTGTGCATGCACCGAAACTTGGTGGAAACTGCTCAAACGAACCTCATGTTAACCCTTGTTACGTCATGCCCATCGGAAGTAGTCTGTTGTTACAACAAAGTATTGCATAGTCTTCATCCTAAAGCCTTTGACACATTTTGCTGATGGCAGACACTTGTGTGTGTGCTGTGTTCTGTTGCTGTAAATGGCACATTTCCTTTGCAACTTAAGTTTTATTTTTTCCCCCTTGTTTATGTTTCATTGCTGCAGTATATCAGTTCTTACCAGTAAAAACTACAAAAATTTAACTGAAAACTAAAACAATGAAAAATTTCCGGAATTCTTAAAAATTACAGAGTTTTTCCCAGTTTTCTCCCGGATGAAAAAAATCCTAGGTTTTCCCCGGATTTCCCTGTTGTCATGGAACATATACAACCTGTAACTGATACCGAGTTGTCAGCGGCAGCCTTGGTCAGCTATTGTGGTTAATTTGGATGTATAAATTGAGGCAGGGAGGAGCTTAGTCTATCGTACAATAAGGGTTACTTTACTGCCAATTTTATAGCAACTGTAATTTGCCACAACCTTCTGCAGAAATGTTATATGTACATTAGTAAAGGATTTACCTCAGATAATTTTTCAACTTAAAGTTTCCTTTCATAGAGAAAGTCTTCCATTAAATACGAAACTGCCATTAAAATAATCAATGACAAAAAGTAAAGTGCTTATATCCGTCAGTAAGTAAAAATAATAAAAAGACAGCAATATTATTTCACTTTCAACAGGTCTGTAAACTTGTAATTGTTTGTTTATTTGTATATGTTGCTTTACAGTAGTTTGTCAAGCTGTGTAGTCATTTACAAAGCCAATTTGACTTGAGTCCAATGAGAGACTAGTTGTTAGGTCCTCTTGTTTAACTGTTGAATTAATTTTGCATTTTTCATTCCACTTACAGTCGTGACTACAGGTATTTGCAATTTTCTTAATTTTGTCTGTTACTGTTTACAACTGATTATGGTTCTTCAAACCATATCAGTTTGAGTGACCACCAGAAGCTACTAACTTGTGTGATAAATGAAAGTAACGACTTCTCCTGAGCAAGTGCAGCAATCAGTACAATCATTTATTCTGCACCAAATTTTTCCTTATAAATAATAATTGTACTGCCCATTTGTAAAGAGTAACTTCATGTGCAAATTGCTGAAGCCCATAGTAATCAGTACTAGTCCAAATTATGATCTTTTTTGTGAGAGTTAATTAAAATAATAGTAGTTCATGCTATTGCCAAGCAGACTTTGTTAGTAGGTTCATATGCCCTTCTGCATTCGTTGATCATACTGTATAGTAGTTTTTGCCAATAGTAAGTGTTATTGTGAGACAGTATATGCTGCTGCATTTACTGGCCACTCTGTTTTCTGCATAAGGGTTAGCTGTTGTGTTGTTTGCTAGGCAAGTTGCTGTATAATATTGACACTAACTGTGTTTGAAGATATTAGTTAGGGTATCAAGTGAGGTTAGTTTTCTCAGGTGAAGTTTATTTTCACTTTGCCCAATTAGGCTGGCAACCATATGTGTATAAAAAATTATAGTTTATTTTCGTATTAGTAGAATGTCATTTCAAAACTCGTTTGCTTTGCTCTTGTTACTGTTTCACTTACTTCATGATTACAAAATTATAGTCCAATTCCTAGTCATTAGGTAAAGTGAAGGTCAATCTAAACCCTTAACAGAAGGTTAACATTATCAGCGATTGCCAATTTGTTAAGGGCCAGTTGTGTTACAAATATACGATACCTTATCAAGCAGTTCAGTCAGCTTGGCAGCAGCATCTGCCACTTGGGCCAGATCTGGCATGGGTTCCACCAGAGGAGCTTGTTTCAGTGCAGACTTCCGACCTCCGGCAGCTAAGACTGCAGACATGACTGTCTTCTGGCACAACTGAACTGAAAAAGAAAGAACAAAGTTTGCATGAGCTTACATATCAAGAAGCTATGTAATTTGAAAGTGACATTTTGTGCATATGCATTGTGTCTTTTCATGAATTCATAATTATCAAATAAGTATGACACGCAATGGTAAGTCCTTTGTGTTGTTGTGGCCTTCAGCCCAAAGACTGGTTTGATACAGCTTTACGCTGAGGTGACAAAAAACAGAATACCTACTTGGAAAAAGTAGTTTGAAGTCTCCCGCAGAAATACAGTCATTCAACCCCTATAGCTGTCCATAACTGCAAAAGTGCTGCCGATGCAGGATTTCGGGCACGAACTGACCTCTCGATTATGCCCCGTAAATGTTTGATGGGATTCGTGTCGGTTGATTAGGGTGGGGAAACATGCGCTCGAACTGTCCAGAATGTTCTTCAAACCAGTTGCAAACAACTTTGGCCCAGAGACACGGCACACTGTCAGCCACAAAAATCCTGTCGCTGTTTGGGAACATGAAGTCCATGAACAGCTCCAAACGAAAACTACCACTTCCAATCTATGATTGGTTCAGCTGGACAAGAGGACCCAGTCCATTCCCCGTCCACACCATTATGGAGACACCAGCAGCTTGCACAGTGCCTTGGTGAAAACTTGGATCCACGGCTTCATGGGGTCTGTACCACACACTAGCTCCACTATCAGCTTTTCCTAACTGAAATCTGGTCTCACCTGACCAGACCACAGTTTTCCAGTTGTCCAGGGTCCAACAGATATGGTTACAGGTCCAAGAGAGGTGCAGTGGGCGATGTCGTGCCATTCACGTTGGTCGTCTGCTGCCATAACCCTTTATTGCTCAATTTCTCCACATTGTCCTAAAGGATATGTCTATCACACATCCCACATTGATTTCTGTTGTTATTGGACACACTGTTGCCTCTCTCTCTCTCTCTCTCTCTCTCTCTCTCTCTCTCTCTCTCTCTGTGTGTGTGTGTGTGTGTGTGTGTGTTTTCCACATCTCCTCCTAAGCCACTGCTGCGATTTAAACCAAACTTAGCACATACATCCTTTACTGTAAGGCAAGAATTGCTTGGAAGGGAAGGGGGGGAGGGGGAGGGGGGAGTAAGTACCCCCTACCTCTCATAGTTCACGAGATATGATGTCATAAATGGTGAACTGCATGAAAAACTGCCACATCATGCATGATGTTTAAATTTATTACATATATGCCACTAACTGTATTCATCATAAATTACACACGCAATACCCACATATGTCGCTAAATGCATCCACAAAAGCATATCGTGTTACCACACGTAGTTCATGAGATACATCATAAATGCTAAGATGCATGAAAAACAGCAGCACTGTGCATAACATTTAAATTTATTACTTCTTTTCTACTAATTCTATTCATAACACATTTTGCAGACAGTATCCACATATGCCACCAAATGTACTTTTTAAATTATATCATTGTATGACGCACAGATAAAGAGATATGACTTCAAACACTGAGATGTGTGAAAAACTGCAGCATCGTGCATTAAGTTTTTATTTGTTACTACTAAGCCACCTGCATAGCTGAGTCAGTTTGAAGAAATCCCTGACACCTGGCAGCCTTTTAACAGTTTTCAACTGCAAAGTGCAAATAGCTGCAGGCTAGCCACCGATAGAGCTACAAAGAATCATTGCCATAGAGGCATTTACAAAATCGCATTGTAGACACATGAAGCAACCGTGACCAGCATACAGCAATTGCCTGGGATCATTTTTCTTAATTTGAATACTGTAATTTCTAATTTGTACATTGTGAATATTTCTTTGTAAATGAAATTTTTTCGATACTACTTCACTATCAACACAGGCAATTTTTTGTTTTCATTTCTAAAATAAAACTGATAAAATAGTTAATCAGGCAATGCCGGGTTGTGCAAATAGCTGCAGGCTAGCCACCTATAGAGCTACAAAGAATCATTGCCATAGAGGCATTTACAAAATCGCATTGTAGACACATGAAGCAACTGTGACCAGCATACAGCAATTGCCTGGGATCATTTTTCGTAATTTGAATACTGTACTTTCTAATTTGTACATTGTGAATATTTCTTTGTAAATGAAATTTTTTCGATACTACTTCACTATCAACACAGGCAATTTTTTGTTTTCATTTCTAAAATAAAACTGATAAAATAGTTAATCAGGCAATGCCGGGTTTGCCAGCTAATACGTATACTGTATTTAGCAGAGTGAAACAATGGAAAATCCAGGATGGAATGTAACAATATTGTGAACAGAAAAGTTGCCACTCACCATATAGCAGAGATGCTGAGTCGCATACAGGCACAACAAAAAGATTGTCACAAATAAGCTTTTAGCCAGCAAGGCCTTCCTCAAAAATAGACACACCCACACACACCCACCCAAACATCTCAGCAGTAATCCACATGCATACAAATTGAAACTGAAGAGTTTCCTCATGGCTCACTCCTTCCATTCTGTCCAGGATTTCTTTGAAAAATTAAGCTGATTCTTGTTGTATTGTTGATTGCATTTACTTAAACTTATGGCTTGTCTTTTTTGGGTTCATAAACATTTTATTTTTATCTGTTTTTACTTTTATGTTGTAATTTCATGTACTGACACGTTCCATGACCTTGGAGATTTGCTCCTCAATTTGGTCCTACAGAACTTGATGTGTGTATAAAAAAAAAAGCAGTACAATAATGGTAAGGGGTTGGGAGCAGGGGTTGTGTAGGGATGGATGAGTATATTGTATAGGTTCGGTGGATGGTTGAATACCAATGTGGAAGGGGAGGGAAGGATAGTGGGCAGGACATTTCTCATTTGAGGACAAGGCGAGGGGTAGTTGAAACACCGACGAAGAATGTAATTTAGTTGCTCCAGTCCTGGGAGGTACTGAGTTACGAGGCGAATGCACCCCTGTGGCCGGACAGAGATACTTTGGGAGGTGGTGGGAGAGTGGAAAGATAAGGCATGGGAGATTTGTTTTTTTACAATGCTGGGGGGATAATTACTGTCTGTGAAGGCTTCAGTGAGACCCTTTGTATATTTCGAGAGGGACCGCTCATCACTGCACATACAATGACCACAGGTGGCTAGGCTGTGCGGAATTGACTTGGTATGCATAGGTGGCAGCTGTAGAGATGGAGGTATTGCTGGTGGTTAGTAGGTCTGATATGGACAGGGGTTTTGATGTAGCCATCTTTGAGGAGGATGTCAAATCTAGGAAGGAGGCTTGTTGGGTTGGAATGGGGAAGAAGCTGTTGAGGTTCTGGAGGAATGTGGATTGAGTGTCCTCACCCTTGACCCAGATCGCTAACTGTCACCAATGAATCTGAACCAGGTGATTGGTTTAGGATTCCAGGTGTTTAGAAAAGATTCCTCCAGATGACCCATGAATAGGTTGGCATAGGACGGTGCCATGTGGGAGCCCATAGCCGTGTGTGTGTTATCTATTTTTGACGAAGGTTTCGATGACCAAAAGCTTATTAGTGACAGCCTTTTGTCGTGCCTATCTGCGACTCATCATCTCCGCTATATGGTGAGTGGTATTTATCAGAGAAAAAGATGACCCTGAATATAAGACAACCGCCCTTCTTTTAAAAGGCTCCATGAGAAAATTTATAAACATATTCTGACTAATCAAAATTACAAACTTTTTCATGCAAGGAGGCTGTCAAAAAGTTAACATTAGACCTATTCTAAATTTATACCATTTATTAACTGTCTACATTTTGATAATACAAAAAAGAATAAAATAAGCAAAAAGAAATTGTTTATATTAATTTTTATCTTCATTGACTCTTTAGTTTCCTTATCCTGGTGTCTGCAGTAGCACTAATTTTAATCGTTGTCATCATCATCATCCTAACAGGTCAGTTTTGACTCTCATATCTCCGTTGTCAAAAATATTTGGCTGTTTCTTCCGAATACGTTGCAATTTCTGAGGTTGTGGGTACTTTGGGACACACAGCGGATTTCACTTATATCCTGATGTGAGACTGTTACAATGACATTTACTTCCAAACATATTGTTCTCTCATCAGCTGTGTAGAACCAGCAGATGACACAGCCCCAACGTTCCCATTATACCTCACAGTCAGCGTCGACAACATTGCTGCACAAAAACACATATGTACATCACTGGTCTCCATCTACACTTTTTGTGTCGCCTGTAAAAATGTATGTTATTGTTGAGCATTTGTACAATTTTAAAGTTAATTCAATTTCGAGTGCAAATTGATTCAGGCAAACTCCAGTTTAAAGATGGTACATGTTCGTAGAGATCCAAAGTTCACAGAATACATTCCCCCACACTCATATTAGGTCTCAGCCACGATGAGTACTGTTCCCCTCCAACTTTCTGTAATACTGTGCTTGAGCAACAGTGAAACATAGGAGGTATTATCCTCTAGGGTACAGGTCATACGAATCACAGCAACTGATACATAAATAAAAGATCACATTACTATCAGTCCAATTTTCGAACTTTTGCTTCTCCTGCAATCTAGTGATGTCTGTTCATGCTACCTCCCCCAACATATCTTTTTGCTGTAATTTATTCTAAAGACAACAATTAGGCTGCTTGATATGATTTATTTTGTTTGTTAAACATTTCAATTGGGTTAACTTTCCTTCTCATTTCATCTGAATGTCATTATTTTCTAAACCCGAGGAAAAAAAAGCTGGTAAAGATTTTCTCTGGTATTGTAATGTGTGCACAGTGATTGAATTTCTCATTTGCAATTCCTTGGTAAATCGTTACTTTTCATGGCCAAATATAATACTGACTTGGGTTCCGAATGATTTTTGGACGAAATTTTTCATCTTTTACTGTTACCTTTACTTAAAAAGCACCATAAATAACGGTGGTATGGTATAATACATTTATGAGAATTTTTATTACAGACCTGTTCAAATACAAAATCCGTTAATGGATTTTGGGACTCAGTAATCAAAGAGTCCATAGAAATACGGTTACATGACAACCTAATCAACCGCGACAGTGGCTACCATCTCAGCACAGCCTGGGAGCCTGCAATCAGGAAAATCAGAGAAGAACGTTCTGTTCCACCAAGGGCTGCAGACGGAGCAGGCAGAGACGGATGCCGGGACTTGAACCTCGCGCACGTCCCCCCCCCCCCCCCCCCCCAACCGGCTGATCCAGGCGCATCAGGCGATTCCGCGGGCGTGTGACTGGCCGGCAGCGGGAAGCGGAGAACGGTCCAGCAGAGAATTAAGCCCGCGACCAACGATATCCTGACACTTCACCTCAAGATGATGGAGACGCATTCCATCGAAACGTTGCTACGAGACGACGATGCTACTCGGCTGACAATCCGCGAAGACTTCATATAAGATCAACACTGTATTGAGCGCTATGGCATGTAGGGAAATTTCAAGACAATTCAAACACAAGTATTGTCACATTTTTTGTATGTATATTAAGCACTTACATGCCCACACTTGTGTAGAGACCATTCACAAAAGATCAACTGTCATTATCGCTTTGGTCAGCATCTAAATAGAATTCCACTGAAAACACAACAAAACTAGTGGTTTACTTTCACCTGGTTTGTTAACCATATGTAACAAGAAAGGTCATGTGTGTCGAATTGTGAGTAAAATCTACATTTATCTTTTAGCCAAGTTAAAATTTGCTACTTTTGGCAAAATACAATGGAGTTTACACAATGTCACCTGACTAGCATGTCGTGCAGACGCAACTGTGAGAGAATTCTGAAACATTGGTTCATTAATTTTATTAAGTCATGAACTGAGGAAAAGTAATTTCAATATATTACGAAAAAGCACATCCCCGGGTCAAAATAAAAACATGTAATGTCTTCACTTACGTTGTTTCGAAACTCACACGACTTTGTTTCATCAGCTATTGATGGCCCTTAAAAATTATTTCTTTCACCTAAAAAGTCTGTAGTTAGTGGAATAATATGGTAGATAATGAAGTTTTACGTAAAAACCAAAAGGCAAAATACACCAATCTTTGTGTGCTATCATTTTACAAAATCTCACTTTCATTTCTCAAACTTGTGAAACACGAGAACTTTTGTGGATATTCCATTCTGGCTTTATCGCTGGCAGTCAGACTGCAAATGAGTGTGATACATCGAATAAATTTTCTCGAGACTGGTGACAGACGTCGACCCAAGTTTAAAGAAAACTACAATATGTTGGCTAAATTTCATATGCAGCAACATATGTAACATGCAGCACCAAACGCAAAATCATAGAGACTCCGATTTTTCATTGCAAACTTTTCATAGCGTCTCACTTCAATGCAAATATCACATTAACTACAACCATTAGAACATGATGGGCACGTCGTCATGAAGCTGACATATTATGCCATAAGTAATGCAAAAATGATTGTTTTTAATTGAAGGTTTCTGTAAAACCGTCTGAGAAAGGAAAGCGTCTTGATTTTGTCATCGCAGCGTGTTGCCGATCAGCCGAAAGCACGTGTTGGCCTCCCCTTCTGAACAAACGAATGAATTTCCCGAGCGCTTTGGATGAAAACTTGTCACTGCGCATCGGACACCGTGTCGTGAGTGGACTATAGCTTCTTCCTTGCAGTTTTGATGCACAGCTGCTCTATAGAAAACAAACAATTTGATGCCATATTCAATGAGGTTTTAGTGTTGCAGCCAGATGGTCAATATTTCTTAAAATGCTTTACTGGATGTTTACATTTCAACCATCACCATCACTCTGCAAGAGAGGCGCTCTGCATCACGGTGTAGCTTGCTTGCCAGGTTTCGAGAGGGTGCGTTTCTGGATGAGGTATCGAATATATTGCTTCCCCCTACTTATACCTCCCGAGGAGATCACGAATGTAAAATTAGAGAGATTCGAGCGCGTACAGAGGCTTTCAGACAGTCGTTCTTCCCGCGAACCATACGCGACTGGAACAGAAAAGGGAGGTAATGACCGTGGCACGTAAAGTGCCCTCCGCCACACACTGTTGGGTGGCTTGCGGAGTATAAATGTAGATGTAGAATTTGAGCATCACACATGAATTCACTTTTTCCTTATTTGTTCAATGGCTGAGGTGAACTCAGGCACCTGCCACTGACACTAACAGCTGAGAAGGGGAATAAGCTGTCCTCAAAACCTAATGTTTAGATTCCACAATTGTGCAACTCGATTTTTCTTACAGTTATAAAACAAAGCCAGAATAGAAAGTCACATAGAATGTGTTAAGCTCATGTACCTTTACACTTAATATTTCTAAGCAATATTATTTTTTTTTTTACATTTCTTTACCTATTCTTTCACATGGATATTAGTTGGCTTCTATTGGTGGGTACACAATAGCACCTAAAATAATATTCAGCTAGTGGAAGAATGAGAAAAGCATGTAGGCTGCAGTAATTATTCGGAGATGATGAGGTTTGCACAAGATAGAGTAGGATGGAGAGCTGCATCAATTCTGTCTTCGGACTAAAGACGACAACAACAACAACAACAACAACAACAACAACTGCTACTGCTGGCTGCCAGAATGGGCTACGGAGAGGAGTTATTGCTGCCTATATTTGCAACACATTTAAGTTGCAGTGCTATGTAGTTGGAAAGAGAGGTTGTGTTAAAATATAAGTGAGATCATTCAATTAAAATTTGAACACAGCATCAGAGAAATGTATTGCACAAATGAAGTCATGAATCCATGCCAAGAATAGACTTGTGATAAAGAATTTTAGTGAGAAAAGTTTTAGTGGTAACTTGTAGTGCAGTATACTGTGCTTTACAGTAAATCATTGCGGGGAGCTGAATAAGTAAAATATTGCTGGTTATTTGAAACATCATTGCTCCTATATTAGAGCCTTCATTATTAAAATTCATTCAGGCTACAGACACTGATTTGTCTAGGAGCAACAATTAGACAAGATTTGCTATGGACCACAAGGAATGTCGTTAATGGCAAAGTGGGTAAGGGCGGAGGGAAGGATATTTAATCTTGGACCTTCCATTTTGCAATCTGGACACTCGGCTGCACAGTGAGGTATACAACTAACATTCCAGTTTAGGGGGAAGGATAGAATCAATACTAGAGTGTCTCTTGTGGCTGTGTCGCAGTTTTCCAATACACCAGCAACTGACTGCAGTCTGCCATTAGCTTTGAGCATGAACGAATCTACATTATCATTCCATAACCCATATTGTATCATGATCTTGCTATGACAACTGATTCAAATCATCTTGTGTCAAAATTACATGTGCAAATGAAGGTTGGTTATATCAAATATAATGTGAGAACTACAACATTATGTGTAAATGAAAGGAGATAATTTGTATTATAAGCCTAAACAATTTTTAAAAGACTATACCAAAGTGTACCTTACTGAAGTTTAACAGTGGTCACAACAATGTGAACACTGGCAACTTTTATTCTTCTTCTTCTTATTATTGTTATCATCATCCTACAGTGTAAGTATATCTGTCATTTCAGCCACACTCTAAAGTACTAAACAGCTTTATGGTTCTGTACATAGTGCAATGAAATTTCTGAGGTGTACCTCCACTTTCACTTATTCAGGCTGAATATTTGGTAAGACTAATCAGATTACAAAGGCATGTGGCTCACTTTATTTGTTTGAACACCACATTTTGCAAACAGTAACTGGTTGTGGTTTGCCTAGAGTGAACTTTTCAACTGTGGCTTTGCATCACGACCACTAACACATCTCTCTGTGGTAGAACCAATTGTCGACAGCACAGAAGGTGGGGGATCTAACAATGTCTATTAATGTTTTTACTCATAAGTGTACCTTTACTTTTTTCACGTATGAAGATAGTTTTGAGCTCTTGTCTAGGCTAAATTGTTCTGAAGGTCAGGTAGGATATTTTGCTTTTTTTTGTTTCCACAGGTTTTGAAAGATTGCCAGAGTAGGCCAATGCATAAAATGTTACAATTTAGACTAAACAGCATTACGGAGCTATCAATAAATAATAAATTTACAAACTGCTCACCTCCAACAACTTCAGGTTCATAACAAAGTATTTCAACTGCAACAGGTGTAAACATGCAGCCACATTTGCGCCTTGGGACACCAATGGGAACACTGAAAATGAAAATTAGTTTTCTGAGTAACTTTAACAAATTAACAAAAACATAGTACCATCTCTATTCTGGTACAAGAATTGCTATTATTGTAATGTGTTTTGTGGACAAAGTCTACTGAATGCCTTTAGCAGTTCCACAGACTCATTACTTCTTGTCAATTCTACCAAACTGCAACAGTTACTTGTCAATATGTAAACACAGCCCCTAATACTTGGGTATAAGAGTCTTGTCCTTTCTTTTTAACACTATTTCCTCCATGAGGAAACACAGCCCCTAATACTTGGGTATAAGAGTCTTGTCCTTTCTTTTTAACACTATTTCCTGCATGAGGAATGAATTAATAGGTTTGTGTACTTTTCCATGTGGCTACGCAGTACTAAAAATTTTACCTCTCATAACTTTACAATTTTCTCACGTGAATTTTCCTTTTGAAACAATTAATAAGTAACAATGATATCAAATTTATGTGTACACTGATAAAATATTACTTAATGTTTTCACTTACAATTTTCTTTAATAATGTTCTACTATAAACAGTATGTGTTCTTGTACTAGACAAGATTTTGTTTGTCATAGTGACCCTCTGGATAAGGTTAAAACATGAGCTTTAAAATCGTCCTGAAACCTAAAAATATTTGTGAAGAAGTTGCATTTTTTAATCTCCAAAGCACTCCACTTTCACAAAAAGTTGTACTTTTTTATCATGATAGTCCAATTAATGTGTATGTAAAACTGGTAGAAAAAGCTTTTTTCCCCCACTAGGTGGTTCCGTAGCATGTTAGGAATATGGTCCACAATTTTCAAACTTTAATTCCTGCTACAAATGTACAAGCAATCTCATTTCAACCAATGCACAAGGCCACGTCCTCTTCTTCTACACACCCCTCTCCTTGTCTGCGATTTTTTATTATGTCCTGTCATCAGAGGAGCATCTGAAGAACATAGAAGGCTGAGAGTTCATTTGCAATGCTATTAATTATGACTTATTAAAGAAATGCACGCACAATGGAACATAATACCCGAACAAAAGCTTTAATAGTCGCATTTGGAAGAGCTGCCCGAAGACGTCTTGCTCATCTATTGTTAAAATTTGCCTCATATCTCATCTACAGCTATACTCTGCAAATCACCATGAGGTGCATCCCATTGTACTTTCTCGGGATAATTTGTATGTATCATCAAGTCTTCCAGTTCAGTTCCTTCATTATTTCTGTGACACTCTCCTATGGATTAAACAAACCTGTGACCATTCATGCTGCCCTGCTCTGTATATGTTCATTGTCCCCTGTTAGTCCTATATGGTACGGGCCCACACATGTGAGCAATATTTTACAACAGGTCGCACACAATTTGTAAGAAATCTCTTTTGTAGATTGATTGCAATTCCCCCATATTCTACCAATAAACTGAAGCCTACCACCAGCTTTACTCACAACTGAGCCTATGTGGTCATTCCATCTCATATCCCAAATATTACCCTCACTTTTTTATACGAGTTGCCAGGAACAGTGTCCCATTGATATTTAGTCATAGGATACTATGTTTTTTAAGTGCACAGTTTTACATTTCTGAACACTTAAAACAAGCTGCCAATCTTTGCACCACTCTGAAATCTTGTCTAGATGTGACTGAATATTTATGCAGCTTCTTTCAGATAGTACTTCGTTATAGATAACAGCATCATCTGCAAAAAGCCTGATGTTACTATTAATATTATCTACAAGATCAATAATATATAGCATGAGTCCCAACACACTTCTCTGGGGTACACCCGAAATAACTTCTGCATCTGGCGATGACTCTCCATTGAAGGTAACATGCTGTGTCCTCCCCAACCAAAAAGTCCTCAAATCCAGTCACAAATTTCATTTGATACCTCATATAATCAAACTTTTGACAATAAGTGTAAATTTGGTACTGAGCAAAATGCTTTTCGGAAATCAAGAAATACTGCACCTATCCAATTACCTTGATCCAAAGCTAACAGTTGTCATGTGAGAAAAGTGCTAGTTGGGTATCACATGATCGATGTTTTTGGAATCCACGCTGGTTGGCATTGAGCAGGTCATTCAGTTCATGATACCTCATCATGTTTGAGCTCAGAATATGTTCTAAGAGTCTACAAAAAATTGATGTAGTTTTGTGGATCACTTCTACTACCCTTCTTGTAGAGGGGTGTGACCTGAGCTTTTTCCAAAGAATTGGACATGGCTTTTTGTTTGAGGAACCTACAACAGATTATAGTTAAGAGGGGCTAACTTAGCCATAAATTCAAAATAAAATCTGACAGGGATCAAACTGGAGATTTGTTCACATGTAACGACTTCAGATGTTTCTCAACACCACTAATACTTACTTCATTTATTTTTCGAGTGGTACAATGATTAAATTGGGGCACTTTCCTGCATTTTTCTTTGTAAAGGAACATTTGAAAATGGAGTTAAGCATTTCAGTTTTTGCTTTGCTACCCTCAAATTCAGTTCCTGTCTCATTCACAAGCAACTGGACACCAACTTCGGTGCCACTAACAGCCTTTACATATGACCAAAATTTCTTTTGATTCTGTAAAAGCTCACATGACAATATTCTGCTATGGCAGTCATTGAAGGCATCACACATTTTTCTCCTGACAGAAAAACACATTTCATTCAGCATCTATTTATCTACAGCCCAACACTTTGTTTTACACCTATTACACAGTAATAGCTGTTCCTTTACAGTGACTGTACACCACAGAGATCCCCCCCCTTCCCCCCCCCCCCCCCCCCCAATTATGGACTGTTCTACCGGGTACATATCTAACCAGAGTATGGTCAACCATTCCTTTAAACTTGAGCCATAGTTCCTCTACATGCTCCTGCTCCAGGCTGGAAGTTTCAAGTTCCTCATTAAGATGCTGATCTGATGTTCTATGATGATAACACTGCAAGAATCAGGATCCATACGAGACTAGGCTTTGATGCAAGTTGCTTGATTGAATATCAAAAGGGTATGCCACAAGGATCACACTAGAATAAAAAAAGCTACATGAATACTAAATGTACGGTTACGGCCAACTTAAGGTATTTGTTTATGGCATAAATTTTGATACAGTCTTCTTTTTGTATTTTATGATTTCATGTAAATTTCATTTTTCAGTGTGCAAGAAACATTTTCTGCTGAAGCATTGCAGATAAAAAGGTACAATATGCTACAGACTTTGCACACGCTGTACCACAACTTCCTATGACACAAAAATTTTCAAAGCACATTACTGCTGAATGTATTTAAATTTTTGTGGAATAAAAATTGCTATGTACCTTACAAACAAATTTTAAAAATCATAGTGAGAGTTCTAAGGCTGATATAAAAAAAACTGCTACACGGATTTGCTTATTAATTAATAACCTACCACACTGTGCAAGTAAAAAGTACAGTAACCTTTGAGAAAATCGCCCTCGTATGATAGTATGTATTCCATAAGTACTCTGCAAAGTGGTGAACAAATTATTTGATTTTAAAAATTCAGATTATAGCCAATAACACAAAGCCAACACATGGAAAATTTGGTTCAATTGTCTCTCAAACAACATACGTATAACTACGTACTTTTTTATCATCCCCACCAACAAATTTTCATTCAGGCTAAATCTATTATCTTTGAAGAAAGATGAAATCCTACTTGTTGTGTTATCAATTACAACTCTGTTAAAAATTTAATATCTGTAGCCAGCTATGCTATTGGAACAAGTGTTAAAACATTTGTGGACATTGACAGTTTGAAGTAAAACACATTGTTCACCTCAGCTCCTCCTACAGGTCACCATAATCTACACAATATAATCACTGCTGATCAGCAAAATTTTGGTACCAACTGCATCTGATATAAACCTATCAGAAACTATGATCTGCCTAAAAATTTAACTTTTTATTAAGCATTCACCTGGCATGGTGGCTGACCAGAATACTGGTTCACTAGAAGCCACAAAGTGTCTGACTTCAGACCAATACTCACTTGTTTGCAATCATTACTAACCACAGTTTTCAAAAACTACTTTATGTGAAGAGTTTCTCCATTATACTTGCTTGCAATGAAAACAGTGTTACCACCTAGCTACAGCTGAGTGCAGTGAAGTTGGCAAAAGAAGATCCCTAACAGCTGGCAAAGATGCTTCAACTGAAAAGTGCAAGTGACTACATGCAAATAATTATTACCTATAGAGCTATGACAGCAATGAGGCATCGCTGAAGAGGTGATTTTGTACGGGTGGCATGTAGTTTATCAAGGTAGACATGTGAGGCAGCTACTATAGGCTGACTGTGTTGAGAAAGCTGTTGGTACCTACTGATGCAATTTGGCTTCTATCAATACAGCATGCCTGTCAATCACACTGCAGAAGCTTCATAGAAAGAACAAATTGGTACTTGATAAATCTTGAACTTGTAGATCTTACTCTGACCCATAGACTCGGTATTAGAGAAACACGATGACTGCACTGTAACTTTTTTAAAATTCTGAATTTCAGCCTCTAGTCACTCAAGATGAACCGCTACCAAGTCACCATCAGATGATCTGTTTAAAAAGGGACATGGTAAAATACTAGGAGACTACCAGGCCATTAGAGGCACTCACAATGTGAGCATACCTGCTCTCTTATTTTTGGAACTTAATATTTATTCCAGGCCTGTTTAGTGATTGAGTTATTTCTAATGCCTATCAACAAACATTGGCATATCATTGCTGTTATGCACAAATACACAAAGCAAAGTATAAATTGAGTAACATAATGCAATGACAAAAAATACTACAAAGCACTAAAACTACTGTCACACAGCATTTCCCCTTCCTCCAGAAATACACTATTTCGGGTTTTTATATTACCCAAAGATCCATTTACATGGAAAAACACACATGAGCTATGACAGAGAAGGGAACAAAAATTGTGCTACTGCTGAACAAAGGAATGGGATTTTTAGCAAACTGAATACAGGAAGAAGTTTTAGGGTTTGCTGCTGGTTGCTGCCAACTACAATCTGCAATATTTTCACTGGGTACCTCCAGTCATCTTTAGGTGGTCCACCGAAGGCTGGAACAGCTTCCCCTGTCCCACAATTTACTAGCACGCTGTGTGTATTCCGCGCATGTATCAACAATATTGTGAGAAGGAAAGTTGCTGCTCACCATATACTGGAGATGCTAAGTCGCAAAAGGCACAACAAAAAGACCTTAACACTTAAAGCTTTCAGCCAATGGCCTTCATCGTCAACAACAACAACAACAACAACACCCCCCCCCCCCCCACACACACGACTGGAATCTCAGGCAACTGAGACCACACTGCCCATGCATGTTTTAAGATAGTGATAGAACACTGACAATAATAACAGGGGGACAGGTCCCTCAACGGCTGAACTGTGCAAATCAAGTTTTCACAAATATCTGTGTCTCCTGGATACCAGACTCAAAAGGTAGGCAACAATACTGTGAGAGACCACAAACACACAGGTGCATCACTTGCCAGGCATCCTCTCAGTTACGACCAGCCGTGTAGAGATGGTGCACACTATCTGAGATCACTTTAACCTGCTTCCGCTGCCACTCTCTGAACTATAGCAGGAATAAGTTTTCTTTTACTGTAGATGCTTGGGCAGAATTAATAATGACATTCAGTTACATCCCAACACTGGTGACAAGGAAAAAGTTTACAGATTGTTAACCAAAATCTTCATCATTATCAACACCGGTAACAAGGAAAAGTGAAAAATTTCGACCAGTACACAACACTGGCAACAAGATCAAGTCAAGATTAATGATACTTTCATCAGTTCCCAACACTGCCAATGAATCAGACAAACCCACATTATTATTCTTGTCAACAAGGGTGATGAGCAAAATGATATGTAGTACCACGTTTTTTATGACTTTTAATCATGTAGCACAAATGTTTATATATAACGGAGCAAGTGATTTATATGGCTCAAAGGCCCCTTACGACCGCAAGAGACAAATTATCTCTGGCTCATAATATAAAGACTCTGTGGATATATATAATGTGGAACATCACATGTACAATGGACTTACTGCCGATTTAGAAATGCGGAGAATAGGATCACAGTGGAAATGTAATTACTATCACTCTTGTAAGCTGCCATCTTGAACACAGAATTAAATTTAATTAACTGTGATAACATTTCATCTCTTACAAGAGGATGATGTATACTGGAATGTAGCTACGAAAATCATTCATAGGAAATTACAATTCCATGAATGGAAAAGGTACATTCAATTCTTTGGTTAAATAAATTTCTTCCTTGTCTGTGGCTTGGAACATTATTTGGTGTGTTGTAGCTCGTAGGGATCTTTGTATCCTGGGAAATCAGTACAGCCTGCACAATGGTTGTTTATACTCAATTTTAAGTGATTAAAATTCTGGGTTTTATCAAAATTGATACATAACTTGGACACTAAGTCCCATACTGCAGAGTGAGTACAGCCGCTGGGAGAGGCTTAATAACCCAGAGCTTGTTTCCACAAAGAGAGGACTAGTGGTGATGCCAGAGTAACACCACCTGCTGACAGAGATGACAACACAGAGATCATCGGAGGGAATGTAAGAACTAGCTGTTTGAGGTACAAGGACTGCAGCCTTGGCAGCAGTGACAGCGGCCTCACTTCCTGTCAGACCGACATGACCAGGGACACACACAAACAACATATTGGCTCTATCAAAAGTGAGCAAGTGACAGCTTTCCTGCACCCATTGCACTAAGGGATGGACCGTGTACAGCACACAGAGGCTTTGTAGGGGCCTGAGAGAGTCTGAGCAGATGATGCAATTGAAAAGCGTGTGTCGTCGGATGTACTGCATGGCCTGATTCAAGGCGAAGATCTCTGCTGTAAATACTGAGCAGTGTTCTGGAAGCCCATATTGAAAAACGTTGGCGCCAATGATGAAGGCACACCTGACACCACAGTCAGTCCCAGAGCCATCAGTATACTATTGTGAAGTTCCATGCAAAGTTCGTGAAACTGAAGGCAATATAGCGAGGCTGGAGTAGTGTCGTTAGGAAGCAAATGAAGGCCAAGGTGAACACAGGCCACCGCACGAAGCTACGGTGGTGAAGGATTCACACCCACTGGGAAAGTTGCAGGTAGTGTGAAGTTAAACTGCTGGAGCAAGAGCCGAAAGTGAATGCCAGGAAGTAACAGAGGACAAGGATGAGCCCCATACTAAACATCAAAGGAGTCATCGAAGGAGACATAGGATAGGTGGCCACGCATGGCAGAAAAACAGCACGCATATCTGCAGAGGAGAGAATGATGTCAGTAGGACAGCGGTAGTTCGGCAGTTTATGCCTACAGACTCTCAGTCAGGTTAGTGTAAAAGGTGCCAGTTGCCAAATGGATGCCGTGATGGTGGATTTTATTGAGATGGCTTAAGAGAGATGGACACGCAGATGCATAAATGAAACACCGATAGTCTAGTTTCGAACAGATAAGGGACCGGTACAAACAAAGGAGGGTGGTTCGATCTGCACCCCAGGAAGTACCATTGAGAGACCGCATACAGCAGTCTGCCAGGTAAGACATGTGAGAGGACATATAGACGGCTGAAGAAACCAACTGAGCCACCAGAAATTCATACACATGGTTTTGTCATGTGGAGGAAGGGGGGGGGGGGGGGAGAGGATGACTGATACATCACATCGTTGAAGACACCACTCAATGAGACAAGTCTGTGGAGAACTGCAATATATGGCAAAACCATCATCAACAAAAAGGCAGCTGGAGATATCCGGAGAGAGAGAGGGGGTGGGTGGTAGGCCATTATAGAGTTAATGGCAAATGGCAATAGCAAAGAGGACGACACTCAGGACGGAACCCTGAGGCACACCATTTTCCTGGATAAAGGTGTCCAACAAGGCAGAACCCAGATGTACCTTGAAAACTCCATTTTTTAAAAATTCCTGAAGGAAACGGGGTAGGCAGCCATCGAAGCCCCACATGTAGAGTGTATGGAGGATACCAGTCCTCCAGCTGGTGTCTTCAGACTTTCTCCAAATCGAAAAACATGGCCACAGCTGGGACTTCCATAGAAAACCACTCATGACATGGGTAGATAAAGTGACAAGATGGTCAACTGCAGAACAGTGAGCTCGAAATCCACACTGTGCAGTAGTTGGGCAATTCCATGTCAAATCAACAAGTGCTACAACCTGACCCTCTCAGATTTTTTTGAAATTAAGTACGCATATACTACTCATAAATCATGACACAACTTTTTTACATTTTTATGATGAAAAGTTACCGAGTAATGGACCTTCAAAAATTGAAAAGATGACAAATTTTTGACTTGTGGAAAAATGTTGTTTTCTTTACAACTTGTGCTCTAATTAAGCTAGAACAATAAAATTTACTTCATTGGAAAGCTCTTTTTAGAGCTTTTATATGATACCAAACATCATTACTTTAATATATAGATACACATTGTTTATAAAAACATTATTGAATTTATCGAATTTTGAAAAACTGTATTTTTAAAATTCTCAAAAAAAAAAAAAAAAAAAAAAAAAAAAAAAAAAAAGTGAAAGATACACTTTACATCTACATATTCTGAAAGTTTCAACTTGGGATGAGCATGGGATCACTATCAAAAGCAATTTTACATTAAGGGTGGTGCTTTAAAAATTCCTAAAAACTAAATTATCTTAGATATTAGGCCTACTTCTCACCAGCTGTATGTTGCTGTAAAATGTGGAAATTAAAAATAACTTATAATTGACAAAATAACATATGTTTTATGCTTCTGTAATTAATAAATAAAAAAACCCACAGAAAAATGAACACCTGAGATCAGACCTAAATTCAGTTAGTAATTACTATTATTTACAAATAGGCATCCTATTAGTGCACTTCTTCATACTGCGAACTAATCAGTCTGTTGCACATCAACATTTCTGCACTGGATAACTTATATGTTCACCCTGTAGCAGTCTCAGGGTTCACGATTGCCACTACTTCCCTACTGCTTATGGAAAGTGTGTCTGGATGACTCGGGAATGTAAAAGATGGTGATGGTCCATGTTGATGTAAGAAACTAACTGTGATTTTATCCTTCTCCTGATTTTTTTCAAGTACACAGGTTAACCACCAGTGTCCATTATACTCACAAGCAACATATCCTTTTATGTCTTTGAACAGTATTGTATCACCGTCAAACTGTCACCAGTTCAATTTTACTATCATCAGAGTTTGAATACACTTTTGTTATTATTTTATCCCTTCTAAAAGGAATAAAAGTGTGAAGTTTTTGTGTCCCTACAATTTTGCAGCATTTCTCAAATCTCTCCATATGTTTCATTTCTTCATTTTTGTGATCTTCTTTAGTAGCATACTTGAAGTTCATTCCTTCTATGTTATCCTTGCCAAACATATAAAGTTGTTTTGGTGTCATTATTTGATCACTGTATGGCCTTTGCAGACTTGCTCGAGCTGCAAGTCGTTTAACTGTTCCACCAACACCATCACTAGCTCCCTTCCCATGCAAGGTGGCTGAAAAATGCCATTCAGCTTCAGTTTAGAAATCTTCATGACGGCACAGGTTGATAAAGTTCTTGCTATTTTTATAATGAGCTGCTGCTCCATCAGAGAAATAATATATTTTTCTTGGTTTTCTACCGAATTTAACAGCCAAGAAGACCATCAAGTACGATTGGAACAAATGCACAGCAACAGTGTCATATGTTAGGCATTCTGATATGATTACAAGACTTGTGCGCTCGAGTTTGTTCCCATCCTTGTAATAAGCAACAATGGGATGAATCGTTGCTTGCATGTTTGTCCAGTGATAGCCTTGAACTTTGTCCTGGATGACAAAGGAGTAATTCTCAGAAAAGTCACAGATCGCTAAGACCTCGCCTTCTTTAAGTTCATTTCTCAGTCTCTTTTGGAAGGTTGATCGTTGATTAGCAACAAATGAATGTTGTGTAAGCAATTTTAATTTATCAAAATCAATAAAGTTTTCAGATGATTTTATGATTGTTTCTAGAGATGTGTGATCAACGGAAACCCACTGATGATAAGTTATATTATCAATATCATTAGTATTCAACAAATCTTGTAAATATGTCTTAAATGTTTCTGGGCCAGGGCAGAATTTACATTCACCAAAATGACAAGCAGGTAATGATGGATTACAAACAACTCTTGCAATGCAGTCTTTGTAAGTTTTTATTGGATTATCTTCATCCTTTGTCAGCTGAGGATTGTCACATCCAGTCAGCATCAGTTTGAAGTTTTGATGGGTAGTACACACACAGACACCATGTGTACCACTACTTCCAGCTAAAACACAATTTTTGGGACATAGGTCTGCAAACTTCGAAAATCCAATGTGGAGCTCTGGATGGTTGTCTTTAAAGTTCGCGTAAATTTCTTTCAAATTGCTTAAAACTAGCTGTTTTTGTACTTGCAGTTTTTCTACATTATTTCTCAAAAGCACAAAATCTTTTTTCCCCAGCATTGCCCTGCTTATCTCATCAGAACAATAAAAGTTTCTAGCAAAACCAGCAGTTGTTTGATCAAGAGTCTTGCCAGGTTTTGGGTTTGGTGAAGACAAAATTCCATTGGCCTTCACCAAATCTTTTACTCTTCGAGCCATGTAATTTGTTATGTTAAATTCATCTTGAAGCTTCTAAACACTCCTGCTTTTAGGTAAAATGGTAAGAATTTCCATCTGTTTACTTCGAGATGTACATGTACGAAATTTATCTTTCAGCTGACTGATCATCTCAAATTCTGCATGATCATGTACCTCCTTTTTTGGAAGGAAGCAATAATACCTTTGTTTGAATTGTTGAAGTTAATTTAATTTGTTTTTCCTTAGGATATTTTGCTTCACACAGTCGTTTCTTCTTAATTGGCAATTCCCCAATGGACTGCAAAGAAACATTCAATCTTTCTAAGGCCTCACTTGCTGCAATGTCTTGTACGTCACTATCACATAAAACCTTTTCACTTTCTTGTTTCACCACAGAATACAGTAGATCATCCTCATTTTCTATGCTAGACGTATCACAAATTTTTAAACGTGCAAGTTTTTAAGGCAGTTGTTACACACTTTTTGATTTAAAGTTAAGAAAGGTTTTCTTGCTATCATCCATTGTGAAACAGGCCATAAGTTTTTCTTGTGGTTATTGTGGCCCTTTTCATTAAATGGATTACAGCACAAAGCTGAAATTTTAGGCATTTTATAATTCTCAAGTGAACAAACTAATTTAAAAAAAATGTTTTTGAAGTTGAATGCCCAAGCTTCCTACATTGAATACTACACAATATTACTTCTCTATTCTTTCACTTCCTGTGAAAAAATATTTCATTATGTTAATAGTATGCAAACATTAACTGGTTGTAGGCATACAAACTTACAGACTCTTGTGAGGTTTGTACAAAAGTACCTTCAAGCTATTTTCAAAACACATTTCAATCACATAATTTCACTACAGTTGCCTCACAACAAAGGAATGTGTGGGTCACTTTCAATAATAGATGAAAATTGCTGACAATATTAACCAGAGATAAAATACTGAATAGATTGCAGATAGTAACACCAAAGAATCATTTTATATATAATCTTTAAAATGAGAGATAGCTTCCTCCCCCCCTGGTTTTACAGCTATTAATAAATAGTTAGCACTAAAGTTTAATAAGCAGTTATTCGTTTCACAAGTACAATTTGTGGACCATGTTAAAAAATCTAACACTGTAATATTTTCATGTGTAGCAAAATAATAGAAATTCACCTATCTGACTGTGATTTTGGAGAATCGTGGTAAACATAAAATTGCTTTTGATAGGGATCCTATGCTCATCCCAAGTTGAAACTTTCAGAATATGTAGATGTAAAGTGTATCTTTCACATATATTTTTTTGAGAATTTTAAAAATACAGTTTTTCGAAATTCGATAAATTCAACAATGTTGTTTTTATAAACAATGTGTAGCCTATCTATATATTAAACTAATGATGTTTGGTATCATATAAAAGCTCTTTAAAAGAGCTTTCCAATGAAGTAAATTTTATTGTTCTAGCTTAATTAGAACACGAGTTATAAAGAAAACAACATTGTCCCGCGAGTCAAAAATTTGTCATTTTTTCAATTTTTGAAAGTCCATTACTCGGTAACTTTTTATCAGAAAAATGTGAAAAAATTAATTTGTGGTACTATTTATGAGTACTATAGGCATACCTAATTTCATTTAAATGCAAGAGGGTAAGGTTGAAAACAATGGTTTCATTTGTTGATTTGACGTGGAATGACCCAGTTAGTAAATTGCTTGACTCAAGCCACCATACCAGCCGGGCATTAACCATAAGTCCCATAACCTTGAAAACACAGCTGGTGAGAAAAATGGAACTACAGCTAGAAGGAAGGTGTTTGTCCTTACTGGGCTTAGGTATGGGTATGACAGTGACTTCACACCAGCATCTGCGAAACATGCCCACTGCCCAGATGCGGTTGTACCTATGACGCAGAAAAGTGCTAGCCCGCGAGAGATAGGTGCTGCAACATCTGAAAGTGAACATCGTCTGGCCATGGGTTGGTGGGTTGGGATGAAGTGAGACCATCAGCTAGCTCCTTCATAGTAAAGGCGGCATTGCAGCACTCATGATTCTGAAAAGAGAATCATACCACCCGAGCCTCCTCCACTCATTTCCAATGGAGGATAGCAGAGTGATAGTGGGAGGAGCTCGAAATCTCTGCAAAATGGTGGCCCAAGGTATTGGAGATAGCAATACGGTCCACGATATCGTCTGCTACTGTCAGACCAGAAATTGAGGAATGGATCTTAGTACCAGAGAGCCATCGGAGGTTGGCCCACACAACAGAAGAGGGAGTGGAACTGTTAAAAGAACTAGTGAATGAAACACAGCTAGCTTTTCTTGTTATCCCGAAGAACACAATGACACTGTGCACGCATCTGTTTATAATGAATGCAGTTTGCCATCGTAGGATGACGGTTAAAAATGGGGAGAGCACGTCTACGTGCGCGAATTGTGCCGCGGCATGCCTCAGTCTACCAAGTGACCACGACACGGCGTGCTAAGGAAGAGTGTGAGGAATGGAACGTTCTGCGGAGTAAGCTGCCATTTGGGTGGTGTAGGAATCAGCAAACAGATAGCACATTGGAAATGGTTGAGTCTGAAAGGAATGTGGGTGCTCCTGTGTTACGGCAGAAGAGGTTAAGTTGATTAAGAAGGTCAGCCAAATGAGCACCTTTCTGACAGACTCTGGGAGAACCACAAAGAGGATGGTGTGCATTAAAGTCACCAAGCAGCAGAAAGGGGTGAAGTAGCTGCCCAACAAGCTGGAGGAAGTCTGCCCTGGTAGAATCGAATGACGGAGGGAAGTAAACGGTACAAAGGGAAAAGGTCAACTAAGGAGGGACTGCAACAGCTTGAAGGCGGGTGGTTAGGGAAATGGGTTGATTATGAATGTCATCCCGTAGGAGCAGCATGACACCCCATGAGATACAATGCTGACCTCGGGGGGAATGTCAAAACAGACCGGGAAGAAATGTGAGAGCTCAAAGCGGCCGTGAGGACACAACCTAAGTTTCCTGAAGGCAGATAACAAGTGGATGCTGCGATTCTAAGAGCAGCCATAAATCCTCCTTGTTGAATCAAAGGCTGTGAATGTTCCATTGGAGGAGGGTCATGACAAGGAAAAAGCGAAGGGGGTGTCACTTTGATAGCTGCTGAGTGCCAGGCTTCGAAGACTTGCTGCTACAGGGCACAGAGGCAAGAGGATCCTTCTCCACAAGGTCTACAGAAGCGTTGGCAGTCTTCGTCTGTCGGCCTGCAGAGTCCAAGGCAGAAAAATGGTTGGTGATGCGCACCAGTGACACAGACATCGTCTGGGCAAGGGTATCACATGGGACACCGTCGAAGAGGATCTTTGAGTTGGTGAAGGAGAAGACAGTTTGCCTTTGTTTGACTTCTTCGAGGCTTTCCAGTTAACAGAGAAAGACTTAGATGTTGGTTGGCTGGAGGGACAGAGGATGTCTTGACTGGAGTGTTCCTTCTGTCCTTTCTGGCCTGCCGGTTGTGAAGCTAGTGACTTCACCCTGTGAGGCAAAAATTTGGCAGCATGTTGCACAGCTGGAGGAGGAGAAGGGGATGCCTACCATGATGCTGGGTGATTTCACAAGCACAGTGGTATATTTGAGGTTGCATGTCTGCATGACCCTGTCCTTCGTGGAGCTAGATGTTGCAAGAACAGTGCTGTAGCTGCCAGATGGTACAATGCAGGGTTTCCGACTAGCCAACAACTTGCGAGCGACCGGTTAAGACACTTTTTCCTTCACACGCATCTCCTGGACAGCTCACTTATAGAGAAACACAGGACAATCATGGGAGGAGGCAGCATGACTGCCACTGCAGTTGATGCAGTGGGTAGGAGGCAGACAATCGCCTTTGTGAGCATTTGCATCACAGGTTAGATATTTGGCTGGGTGTTGACAGGACTCTCGAGTTCTGTTGTAATGATGACACTGGTAGGGGCCAATTGTGTTTGGAATATAAGGTCTGACTGTGATAACATCATAACCTGCTTTGATCTTTAACGGAAGAACCACTCTATCAAAAGTGAGAAAAAGAGTGCATGTGTATACTAAGGAGGCATCTACTTTTTTCATCACTCCCATGGACGGCAACACACCTTGATCAGAGAGGTATGTTAGGGTTTCTGCCTCGGTTGGACCATGGAGCAGCCTAGTGTAAATAACACCACGGGAAGAATTCAATGTTTGATGGGCCTTGACATGAACAGGATGGCCATGGACGTGCGAAGCTGCAAGAGAATCAGAACTAGTTTCCAGAAGAGCAGGATTTCACAGGGCCAGCAATTGGATCAATACCGTTCAGAATAATGAACGGATTTACTGTAGAGAAGGACTGACTGTCTTCAGTATGTGAAACCACGAGGAACCTTGGTGCTGCTTGGGGAGTCTTTGAATCATTAGCCTCATTCTGTTTACGTTTCATAGCCATTACCTGTGAAGATCATTGGGTCATTGGGAGAAAATCCCCCATGATTGCCAGCATCTCCAATGGTGTGCTCCTCACATCTGGGAGGAGGGGGGCCTTGAGAAGGCAGCGCACCCACCTTAGGTGATTGTTCACACCTCAGGTCACACCTCCCAAACACCCCCAGGGACCAATTGGAAATTTGGGAAGGTAGCAGCTCCAGTAATCACCCTTCCATGGGCATGGCCTGTGCCAGGGGGTATGTGCGAATCCTACCTGTCAACCTGGGGCTTGGAATTACATGTTACCCAGTCACCTGTTATGCGTCAGACGTGTGGGCCGGCCTTCAGGAGCACACAGGGAGGAAGAAGAAAAAGAGGAACCTCAAACAACCAAGCAGAGGAAGGAAAGGAGAAGCTGAACGAAGAAAGAAAAATGGAACAAAAACCAGTGATTAGTATTCTGATACTCACTACCAAAAATGCAGAATACATTTCCAAACACAGCCCAGACATTTTTCCCAAGGGAGGAGAAAAAGAACAGCAACTGGATAGACGTGCAGCACGGAAGGGAAAAGGTGCTGCAAAGGCTGCCCATGGTAGCCAAGCACATTCCGTGGATGAATATCAGGAAAGCCAAAGTGTATACAACCGCCACAGAAGCAGGGTGCTAATGAAGCGAGCTGGTGTCAGCTCCCCCCCCCCCCCCACCAACTCCCCTCTGCCCCATGGGAGGTGTGTAGCATAGGTACACACAGCACAAGAAGCGCTACCATGCAGGTACATCACTTGGCAGGTGTCCTCTGGGTTCCAAGTAGCTGCAAGTGCACTCGCTGTTTGGGGTACACTGTCTGCTTCTGTCATAATGTGCATGAGCACATCTTACGCATCTGCCTATAGTGTTGACATCTGCCAGAGAGAGTACTATCAACCAGGGACTACTTTGCTTTCATCTAGTACTGGCAGAAGTGGAGATCCTTCTGCCAGACAGGAGGAAATGACGACATGCAGTTCAGTTCCTGGAGCACTAACAGACTGTTCCTACAGCTTATGTAGTACAGACAGTACAAGCACTTCCTGCGATTACACTATGGAGTACCAGTCCCATTCAGAAGACTAGCAGACAATATTTACACTTAATCAATACTGTATAATACTCTTGTCATAATGATAATGAAAGATTGCCAAGAGACAGCAAAGTTATTTAGATTTCATTGCATTATGTTACCAAAATAAAGTAAAAGTTTTCTATCATGGCTATTAATAACTTAGCATGAACCCCGAGTTCTCATTTTTGTTATATGACAGAAACTTAAAATCTCGAGTATACTCAGTCAACTTAAGACCAGACCTCCAAAAAAATAAAACCCCGCTTATATACATTTCAACACTTATAGCTAACATCAGCTAGATAGCATCTGGCCCTACATTTGTAGCCAGACTGTCATGTTCTTGTTAAGGTTGTTGCCACTAGAAACAGTCTTTACTATGTGCAGCTCTGGATACTCAACAACAAACTTTAGCTGTTTCAGTCTCTCTCCTGTATAGTTGTTTAGGCAATGCTTTCAAAAAAGGATGAATGTAGTGATCCTGAGTTTCACATAGGATTTAGAGGCTCAGAAAGCGAAGAAGAATGTGGTGATACTTCATTACAGACAAAGTGAGCTGTACAAGACAAATATGTCCAATTTTGTGTACACACAATGTTCTTTATTGTAGGATGTTTTTAAGCTGAGTTTCATTTAAAAAAAATTGGTTGGAACATAATTTTGAAAAAAAGATCATGTTAAATGGGGAATAAATATTATTGGTTGTTTCTGATTGTGTTTCCAGATTTCTGCTCTATTGCCACCCATTTTATCGAAATATATCAGAAACATGTTTTCAGCTACCATGGATCTTTGTGCAGGGGAGAATGTCACTATATTCCTTTACCTCTTACTTCGTTACACATTGTTCACTGCTATCATTGGCTATGCAGAATCAGCAGCTGACAAACCAGCTCTTATTCCCATCATACCTCATGGCGAGCATTGACAATAATGCTCAGGTTCCCATAACACCTCTGTTTCAGCTTGCATGCTTTGTTATAAATAACGAAAAGGCTCATGATTATTTTTCCATTGCCACCTTCTACAGACCACAATCCCAATTTGATACGAAGCTATAATCTACTAAGTTTCAAGTTTAACCTCTTTTCCTTTAGCAAAAAGTTTGTTTCAAAATCCTTAAGATTCTGACACCTTAGTTTCTGACCTCACTGATTTGCAAACACAACACATTTGTTGTAGCAATTATACAACAATGACAATGTAATCAGCTTCACAACTACACTTCAATACACCATGTGATATGTAATTATAAGGTACTTCCATGACTGCCAGGTACGAGAGTATTATCATTCTTTTCCCTTGCAAAAGAACACCAAAAATATCAAAAGAAAAAGTGGCAAGAATTACACTCTACATTACACAAGAAAGTTCTTTTCCTCAGCATAATAGTATGCCTGTAACTAACTTTGCTGATGCTGTTTATAAAAGTTTGAAATAATGTTACCACTTACTTTAAGTACGCTTTTATTGCCATTCTGACATCCTGTAATGTTGTATCCAGTGTCAAATGAACAGGATTGTTGCATTCACGTGCATAATATTCGTGTATAACAGACGAATGGCTTGTTACTTCATTTCCCGTCGCCCACCAACCAACAACGTTTTCTTGAGGATTTACACGGCGATTCAGGTCAAAAAGGTCCATGGCATAATTAAGTTCCGCCTCCACCTACAAAATAGGCCTTTACGTTTCATATTTCACTAACATAAACATAGTGGTAAAAGTCGGTAACACACGGAATAAAATGAATCAAATGTGTGAAGTGTATTTCAACATAGACATTTGTCGGCATAAGTGTACCATCGATTTGTAGGGAACATATGTGGAAATATTTTGAAGTAAACTACGTACAGACTAAAGAGTATACGAACCTGATCTTCATATTCCTTATGTGGCACGCAAAAACAGTTCGTAACTTCGACAGTGCCTTTGTCTGCTGTGCCTGTAACATAAAATTAGACGAATTGTTACTAACGTTCACATCCATACACGTAGATCCACATGCACAACACGCATTACCTCTGAATGTAACATAAACACTAACTAGCAATATATGTCAACAATTACCTAACAGAGTGCCTATAACTCTATGGGCGTCTGCATTTCTTCTTTCATATGCATCAACAATTTGGAAAAGAACAACAGGGTGAACCTTCACCACAGTATTCAGCGCCATTTTTGTGGTTATGGTAACTAGGAACGGATACTGGTTACATATCCGGTTCCACCGTTGCCGTCTGTGAAGCTACTCTGGATTTTTACTTGACGCTGCAAAATCCCTCTGACAATAGAGGCTATTGACCCTTTTCCTTTTCACCCACAAAAGTATGCCGATTCGTTGGGTGTATATGATATAACATCTGTAATTTCTATAAAGTGGAAATAAAATTTCACCAGGCAGCGTTTCGTCTGTTGACCTGATATGACAACATTGATTATTTTCAAAACTGTTCCTTGTCTAAACATGGTTCCCGTTCCGTCCGCCATGCCCTCCACGGTTGGATTCTATAATATCTGCAATGCAGACCCAGGATACCAAACGTGGAGGGCGTTGAAATTAGACAAAACCTAAAAAACTGCACCCAAAAGGTCGGTATAGAAGCGAATATTTACATGTCCATTAATCTTTTCACTTATTCCCAATATCGTCTGTCTGTCTTCTCCACATAAACATCATCAATACGTACACTTAGAACGCTAAAATACTGTAATATATTCACGTGATAATGACCGATTTATCGAACAAAATAACAGAAGCATAACATGTATGGGAAACTAGTGTAGATAGCAGCTTCATTGGAAAATTTAATCGTCATATTTCTCACCCCATCCATGTCAGTAGCGATTCGTATAAGTAATTTCGATGATTTTGATATATAGCAGATACGTAACATAACCTTAAAATTATTGTTGCGGTCTCAAAATACAAAATAAGTGTTATAACGAAACATAAATAGAGTAGTGTTTGATCTGTTTCCAAACTTTTTTCCGTGTAGCCCGAAAAATGGAACTAGAATATTCAACAGTGTCGTCTGAAGCCAGCACAGAGAGTTCAGAAATATCTCAAGAACTAAATACTCTCGAAGAATGTCGAATAGAAGGTGTGCGTCTACAACTTCCACAGGGCTTGTGCGAAAACAAGGAGATATTCAAGGAATTTTTCTCTTTAAAGACATGGCAAGAGTGTTTTACAGAGCAACAGAAGCAGCACCTCAGGGTAAGTAAATTTAATGTAACGTACACATGTGCCCATTTACGAATAAAATGAGCAGATATTGCCCTTTTGGTCGTCGTCTTTCTCTAGTTGCAAAGATAAACATCATATTAACATGACAATGAGTTTTTGTTTACATCAAGAACTTTGTTTATTGTTGTTTGTAAACAAAAAGTTTTGACCTGTAAACTGGTGTAGCAGTGATGTCTAGTTTTATAATTTACTGTTATGACATGTCTGTAAAGTTGAAGCATTCAGAAAATTACTTCATGATAGTGTTCCTGGTTTTTTCCCTATTTCTAAAGTAATGGGACATGTATCATTGGCTTTTTGTCATTGTCTTAATATGTTTTGTGTTGTTATATCAATGGAAAGTAATAAATGGTAGGTAAATAATGCTATGGGCACTGGCTGCTATTAACTCTACGGAGAAGACATTCAGCAGTGGACAGACATTTTGTAAAGTAGACCTACCGAAAGCGGTAAAAGTTACGTATTGGATCCCCTTTCCATTTTTCGGTATGGTGCAGTTGTAAACATAAGGCTTTGCTGCTAGGCTTTTGATAACAAAATCAGATCTTTTCCGTTTACGTTTGTTTACTTTGTCAATTCATAACCAAAATTGTCACCTTTCAACCCACCCTAGAACTCTAGCTGCACTCCTGATCAATCTGACACCACAACCAAGATTTAAGGGGGGGAGGGGCGGCTGTCCAATGTGTAACTTTAGCTCTGAAAGTAACTGCTCTGCTTGTGAGCTTCTGTTCTTCAACACTGTGTGTAGATTACACCAAAATTGTCTTCATGTATATCTACTGTGGTTTCACTAGACTTGTCATTGAACAGTCTGCTAGATTTTTACACGGGAAAATGCAGCATGTGACTATTTAAAACTTTTTTAATCATAAATAATATGAAACCTGATCACATTGCTTGCATTTCTAAGGAACCATTTGTTATGATGTTGGTATCAGTGCATATATGTTTTTAAAGTTTGAACTGTGTATTCATTCTGTGCTGTGACAAATTTCACCAAAATCTATCAACTCAAGTAAGAAGAGTTAACTACAGACTTCCGTGCACTGTGTCAGAATGTGTTGTGACTGCTCGACACATTTTTGTATTTTTCCATGGGCTGTGGAGAAGCTCTGTCTGTTTTGCCTTCCAGTCAGCCGAGAACATGTCTGTAGCAAGATTTTCTTCCACAACCACCGAGCGGACCACTTTTGATTAAACTTGAGACTGCAAAAGGACACACGGTCAAGGTATAAAAAGTGGAGTGGTAGGCTAATAAGGCAGTTGGATGATGAGTTTTGTGTGAAATAAAACATGGATTAGGCCTACTTTACTGTGACACCAGTTTCCTCTATGTCTATGCCCCACTCTACATGCTGCACCTGTTGTCTCTTACATTATATTTTCTGGTAAACCTTCCGGGATGTAAGGTCGTGGTCCATGAAACTCTTGCCGGCAAGACTCACCGGAGGAGAAACACCCTTCTGAAGATGTCCAGCGCAGCTCTGGACGAAACGTTAGGAGCCGAAGAGTTTCATGGACCACGACCTTACATCCTGGAAGGTTTACCAGAAGATATGTCATCCGGTCGTGAAAGCCTTCATACTATCATCATTATATTCTTAGAAGTCTGTTGTCATATGCTATATAGACAGGGTATGGGATATTTTTGTTTCTATGTTATAGATGTTAGTCATGTTTCTTTCATAATATGTTGTTTACTTCTTGTGTGCGTGACTTAGATCATGGTGTTTCCTAGATAGTGGAGATGGTGATCCATTGAGGGGAACAATGTTTTGGATTGTGTTGTGTACTAGACCTAATTATGTGTTCTTTATTATTATTTATTTATTTCTTGTGAGGTTCCAGTGAATAGAATGAACTGTAGTGTTGCTTGAGGCCTAGGTTAGGTTGTGAGTTGGTGAAGCCAATGAACATATCATAACAGTCCTTGTTTTAAAGCAGGAAAACATTGTACATTCTGCAATCCAAACCCCTATTTCCCCACTGTGGTCTGATTTTTTCCAAGTGTTCAGTATTTTGGGAGTCCGCAGCTCGTGGTCTCGCGGTAGCGTTCTCGCTTCCCGAGCACGGGGTCCCGGGTTTGATTGCCGGCGGGGTCAGGGACTTTTCCTGCCTCGAGATGACTGGGTGTTGTTGTGTCATCTTCATCATCATCATTCATCCCCATTACGGTCGAAGGAAGGCAATGGCAAACCACCTCCACTAGGACTTTGCCTAGTAAGGCGGCGCGGGTCTCCCGCGTCGCTCCCCTATGCTCTGTAAAGGAGTATGGGACTCATCATCATCATCATCAAGTAAAAAGAACATTTCCAGCTCAAGCCCCCCCCCCCCCCCCCCCAATGGAGATCCCATTAGTGTTTAAGATTTAACTTTTCTAATGTTTATGTATTATGTGTGTTGGGACCTTTGCTCTTCATGTTATATATCAGTGACCTTGCAGACAGAATACATCTCAGATTTTTCACAGATGATGCATTTATCCATAATGAAATATGGTCTTAAAAAAGCTACACAAATATTTAGGCAGAGCTTGGTAAGATTTCAAAGTGGTGCAATGCTTGACAACTTGTTTAAATGTTCAGAAACGTAAAATTGTGCACTTCACAAAATGCAAAAGTGTGGTATTCTATGCCTATAGTATCAATGAGTTGCAATTTGAATTTGTCAGCTCATACAAATACCTGGGTGTAACTCTTTATAAGCGTATGAAATGGAATGATCACATAATTTGAGTTTAGGTAAAGCAGGGGGAAGACTTCAGTTCACTGGTAAAATAGTAGGAAAACACAGTCGGTCTACAAAACAAACTGTGTACAAATCACTCTTGTTACTCATCCTAGAATACTGCTCAACTGTGTGGCACCTGTACCAAATAGGAATAATGGGGAATGTTGAATGCGTACAGAGAAGGGCAACACAAATGGTCACAGGTTTGTTAGACACAAACTGTCCCGAGAAAGCTTGCTTACAAAGTTTCAAGAACCAAATTTAAATTATTAATATAGGAATATATAACTGCTATAGTGATTGTGTAGACAAGATTAGATTAATTACAGCTACCCTGAGGTAACTGAACATTCTTCCTGCACTTCATATGTGAATGGAATGGGAAGAAACACTAGTAACTGGTAGGATTGGAAGTACCCTCTGCCACACTCTTCAGAGTAGTTTGCATAGTATCACTGTAGATGTATATGAATTTCTGCCATCAATCATTGGTCCTTTCACCGCCATGTTTAACGACTTCATTGGTCTATTGGAAGGGTATTGAAATGTTACATAATCCCAATTTTTTATGTAATATTTTGTGTTCGTATTATTTTATCCATAACGGCAAGATAATCCTCATCTCATCTACTTCTACATGACTACTCCGCAATTCACACTTGAGTGCTTGGCAGGGTGTTGGTACGATCACCTTCATACTATTTCTGCACCATTCCGCTCTCAAACAGCGCACAGGAATAATGAACATTAGAATTCTGTATGAGGTCTGCTTTCCATTATTTTATTATGATGGTCATTTCTCCCTATGTAGGTAGCAGTCAACAAAATATTTTGGCATTCAGAGGACTAAGTTGGTGATTCGATTTTTATGAAAATTTCTTGCTGCAATGACACCTGCCTTTGTTTTAATAGTTGCCATCCCAGCTCACGTATCATATCCATGGCACTCTCTCCCTTACTTTGAGCAAATATAAAACAAGCTTCCCTTATTTGAATTTTTTCAATGTTTTCTGTCAATCCTATCTGGTAAGGATCCCATACCACACAGCAGTTCATCAGATGAGGACAGGCATGAATAATGTAGGCAGTCTCCTTAGTAGATCTGTTGCGTCTTCTATGCATGCTGCTAATAAAACACTATCTTTGGTTTGTCTTCCCTGCAACATTTTCTGTGTGATCATTTCAATTTAAGTTGTTTGTAATTGTAATCTGTACACGCTTAGTCAAATTGACAACTTTTAGATTTGTGTGATTTATCATGTAACCAAAATTTAATACAAGGTCTAATAAGGAAAGTGCATTATATGACGTTTTGGGTACCACTTTGCCATCTGAAAATCAAACCGTCATCTTTCCACCTAAGTAATGCCTTGGACCACTTTACAGATCAATATTTCACTGCAACTAAGGTTTTGTATGCGTGGTTATTGACTTTGCCAACCAAATTGTAACCATTCAACGTAATCTGTACCTTGTGCTGTACTACTGATCAGTCTGAGACCACAATCTACAGTCCAAAACATAATACAGATGTAAAAAAAAAAATATTGTTCCTTATTTATTTGTTCATGTATGACATGACTTGTCAAAATATCATTACATCATGTGACGAAGCCCACATCCAGTATGGCAGGTTCTATTGAACCAGAAAAAAGAACTCAGAAAGTTCAATCTACAAAGTGAGTTGTTCACAACAGGCAAAAGAAGCAGAATGATGCTGTTGACTGGTGAGTTACATAGCAACTCTCTTACTAATGCACACTCCCCACCGTATGGCATATTAACCTCACAACACTCCAATTTGAGCAGTCTCATACATTTTTGTCAGTATATGCAATTGTGGTACAGCAGACTTCCACAAGCTTGATACAATGGCAGGTACAGTTTGCAACATGTTGCAAACTTGTTATGAAAAACAGAAACAAATATCTTATGGCAGTGCTGCTATAGATCAAAGGAAACAATGTTTCTGCCCATCTGTTGCATGTTACTGGTGACAGCATTAGCTTAATACTAGTAAATTTATTTGCCCATTGGTTTTTATGTAATGATATGTATTTTAAGCTCTGTTATCACTGAGAATTAATTGTGATTGTTTTTATACAGCACAGAATTAAGTGGGCCCGACAGCAAATTGCCATATTGTCATCTTTGTATGAGTCGGAGGAGTGCATCTAGAATTTTGGGCTAAATACATTGAAGCTGATGGTCAACAAACACAAATTAGGGGAGGAATTTAACTTTTTAATAATATGACTTCTTCAGTGTGTGTAGGTGTGGCAGGCACAGATTCCCCATCACCTTATCTATAAACAATATATAGACACAGGCAAAATCAGAAGTGTTACTATTTGGTGATATGTACCACATTATAGACCAATTTCATAAAATTTTCAATAAAAATCCAATACAGTGTGTATTACAACAATGTTTTCATTCATTCAGTTATAGTTTATCCACTTCAATTCTCGCATGACATGTACGACACGTGGAACTTGTGACCTTTATGTACATACAGAAGCCATGTAGAGAAGCCAAAGATATATGCTCTAATACTTCACTCACATTGTCCAAGGTGTCATTACCTACTGCAACAAGTTTCAGTGCTCTGTGTTGTAAATTACATGTAACAAAAATATTAGTTTGATAAACATATTTTTCTACTAGTGTAACTGAAGATGTTAATCCATTATACTGCAATGGTTAAGTAGTAGCACTATATAGAAATGTAACATGTTCCTAGTTAAATCAAGATGTATTTAGATTTATAATTAGAATTATCAACTTCTTTCGCAAGTATGTCATGAGCAAGGTGCTCTTATGAAACGAGATTGTGGAATGCTTCCTTTAAGTTGCACTCCAGACTATCTTGTAGCAGAAAAACAGTTCCTTTTTCTGGATGTTTTTGTTGCTAGAAGATGACTTTAAAATAGCAGCCTTTGGTGGTTTTGTTTATGTTCATTAATAAGAGAATAGGTTTACTCAGTATTAGTATACACTGTTCAAATATATGGCTACTGCACCTAAGTAAATAAAGATTTCTGAGACTTTTGTAAGGGAACACAGAATATAAATTTCTTTTGCACAAAAGCTTGATTGAGATACTAATTATTACATCTGGATGTCAGAAATTTCTAATTGATAATGTGTTACCATATGTGATGCTCCTGAATTATTACTGATATATGCATTGGTTAAGATTTTGTTAATTGAATGTTATTTAAGAATGTGATATATATGTACTCTTCCATCTACCGTGTCTTGCTCTGTGGTTTGTTTATGCCACTTTGTATGTTGAATTTCCATTATAGGAATATTTCCAGTCAGTTATATTTATGGCTTCCTGCATGCTCATACCATTAATATGTGCTTTTTATGACACTACATTATTTTGTAGTTGTGGAGACATGGTGTTGTCCTGCAAACCAAACATGTAAAGTATTGATATCTATCTGCTCCCCCTGCACGTGCAGTGTATTGGATGTAGTCAACCAGGACAATTAAGTGTGCAGAGGTGTGTGTGTGTGTGTGTGTGTGTGTGTGTGTGTGTGTGTGTGTGTGTGTGTGTGTGTGTGTGTGTTACTTTTACTCTTTAAAATATTTACATTCCACCAGGACGTTCCTCTGTTATAAGAAATTGCAACTAATATTTTTCTGTTTTAGAATTTTCTACCATCTTTCCCTGAGAATGATGCACAAGAAAAAGATGAGACCCTCCGTAGGTTGTTTGCTCGAGAAAATATGCGGTTTGGTGTGCCGCTCAACGACTTTCACATGCGGCTTAAAAATGGCTTCTTCAGGCCCGACATTGCCAAAATGAGATCACTTATTCGGAAGGCAGAAGAGCGAGAATATGGGTGAGTGTAAAATCATGATAGAGAGGAGCAGTAAGTGTCTAAGGAACAGTGTCATTACTGTACTCAGTGTGAGATGTGGTGGAAAATTGGGGGGATGTGCTCATGGTACTCGCGAGACTAATTATTAAATATTGATTATTGAAAGCTGTTGCCTGGGTAGATGGAGTAGCAAATGGTGTAGGGAAGGACTCGCGAGGCAAAAAGTGGGTAGCAGTGTAATGTGCGGCAGGTCTTTTGACAATAAGGTGGTTGCTGCACAGCAAGACGAAAGGAGTTCAGAGACAAGAGCATATAAAGATAGCGAGAGGCAGAAGGCCTGAGAGGGAGGGGAGGAAATGAGAGGAAGATGGAGTTGAAAGAGAAGACAGGAAGGCAAGAAAGAAATGGAGAGGGGTGGAAACTGGGGGAGAGAGAAAGACGTAAGGGAGAGAGAGAGAGAGAGAGGGAGAGAGAGAGAGAGAGAGAGAGAGAGAGATGGCTGGGTAAGGAATGGTGTGGATGGAAGAGACAAGGGAGAAGGTAGTGGGAAACGAGTTAGCTGAGGTTTAGCCAAAGAGATTGCGAGAGCCCAGGATATATTGGAGACATGATTCCAATCCATGTAGATCAGAGGAACTCATGCTGGAAAAGAGTGCCCAAATGGCCTGTGTGGTGAGGCAGCTGTTGACATCATTTGTGCTGTGATGTGCAGCATTTTCAGCAATTGGATGGTTAAGCTTGCAGTTTGACACAGTTTGGTGATGGCCATTTGTGCTACTGGACTGTCAGTTACTTGTCTTGCCCATATAAAATGCTGCACAATAATTCAAGCACAGTTGGTATATAACATGAGTGCTTTCGCACACAGCCCTGCCTTTTATAGGGTGGAAAATGCCTGTGACAGAACTGTGGTGGGAGGTGATGGGTGGGTGTATGGTACAGCTCTTGCACCTGGGTCAACAACAAGGGAATGACCCAAGGAGTGCAGGATGGCGCATAGGATTGGAGTAGGGGCAGACAACTTTAGGTTGGATAGGTGGGGGAACACTACTGTGGGTGAAGCAGGTAGGATTTGGGGATGATATCCCTAATCTTGAGGCATGATGAGAGATAGCCAAAGCCCTGGTGAAGGTGTGGTTGAGCTTCTCAAAACCGGGGTGATATTGGGTGATAGAGGAGTACTGGTTGGTGGCCGGTTAACAGGGTTATTGGTGTCGGAGGAGCTGAAGGCATGGGAGATCCATTCAAGGACAAGCTCTATACGGTATTGTTTGTCCCTAAACATTCAGGTAAGATTATTGGTATACTTCAACTGCAGAGGCAGTGTCCGTTCATATTGGGTAGACCACCCAACAACAGTACCACCACATCTGTAATTGTCATCAGTTTCAGATCGAAAACATTCTACCATACAGCATTGCCAAGAGTGGACACCACATCTGCAGTGGAAAGCAGTTATTTTCAAAGTACCAGAACCTTTATTGACCGACAATATGCTATCCAGCTTGTACATGAATAGGTCTCCTGTGCCATCTCTTCCCCTGGCACCAGTAACGCTGTTAACCGGCCACCAACCACTGCTACTCTGTATCACCAAGTATCGCCTTGGCCTTGAAAAGCTAAACCACATCCCTAACCATTGCTTCGACTACCTGTATTTGTTTCCTGAGATGAGGGATGTGCTACCTAAAATCCTCCCATGTCACATAAAGTACTCTTCCCCCATCCACCCAACTTACAGAATATCATTCTCCATCCTTACCCTAATCCTGCTTTCAATCCTGCACCCTTGGGTAATTTCTTTGTGGTCGACTCGGGTACAAGACTGTCCTATACACCCCCACCTCCCACCAAAGTCCAGTCACAGACAAAGTCTACCCTATAAAAGGCAGGGCCAGGTGTAAAAGCAGTCATTTTATAGATGAGTTATGCAGCAATTACTGCGCAGCATTCTGTGTTGGCATGACAAGTCACCAACTGTTAACTCACACAAGTGGCCACCACGAGACTGTGGCAAACTGTAAACTTGACCATTCAGCTGCCATACATGGTGCAAACCACGACACTTCTGACTTCAGCAACTGCTTCACTACATGGGCCATTTGGATACTCCCTTCCAGCGCAAGTTTCTCTGAACTACACAGGTGGGAACTGTACCTCTAGCATAGCCCGGGCTATCATAATCCTTGTGGCTAAACATCAGCTAACTTGTTTACCACTACCTTTTCCCTTCCCTCTTTTGTCTACACCACTCCTTGCCTGTTCTCCACTGACCTCCCCCCCCCCCCCCTCTCCATGTGGACTCAGGTGCACTCTCTCTCTCTCTCTCTCTCTCTCTCTCTCTCTCTCGCCCTCTCTCTCTCTCCCCCTCTCCCCCTCTCCCTCCCTCCCTCCCTCCCTCCCTCCCTCCCTCCCTCCCTCCCTCCCCCTCCTCCCCTTTTTCCACATTTCTCCCTTACTCTCTGCCCTCCCTGTGTCTGTCTTCAGCACCAACTTCCTCTTCTTTCCTCCCTCCCCCCTTCTCTCTCTCCACCTCTTATATGCACTCACTTCTGAACACCTTTCATCTTGATGTGCAGTAAGTGAGTCATCTGTTGAAAGACCATTGCACACTACCCTGCTACCCCCTCCTTGTCTCACACATCCTTCTCTGCCCTCTCCCCACCTCCATCTACCCAGACAACTGCTTTCAGTATCCATATTCAATAATTAGTCTCAACACTACCATTGATGTATTTATTTGACTTCCTGTGTGGTTGTATGTGAATGTGTGTATTCTAGTTAGAAAAAGAGCAAGAGCTCGAATGCTAGTGTTAATTGTTTTCTGTTACATGTTTCTGTATGCCACGCAACTGTCAGCTGTAGGTAAGTGGTTGCCTTTCCCTTATTTTAAGTGTGAACCCACTCATTGGTAATTGTACCCTGTGGTGCTACTACCAAATTGTGGGACTGTTGATTGCTGTATTTCACCTGCTGTTCCATATAGCCACAGATGTTTTCTGCGGGATTAAGATCAGGTTACCAGATGTGATAGGGTACATTAGTGTTTGTAAAACCTTGCAGGTCTCTTTTCACAGCTATTGCCATCTAGGAATAAGGGAGTGTCCCCTGCATGTTCATCATGAAGATGTAGAGGAAAGGGCTACACTTAGTCACTGAATATATTGAATTAAAGATCTTAGTTCGTGATCACGGCAATCATATTGACTGAGCCAAAGTATTGGTACAAAAAACACCCTTAAAACATCACAGAATCACCTTTGATCTGAGCACTGTCCCGCACACCTTATTGGATGATTAGTGCACTCAGTGCCTCGCAGAATTGAAAAGAGGCAAAATTGTGAACAGTGCTACATGTCTTGAGTAAGCTTCAGTTTTTGTGTGGTTTGACCCAATGAAGACGTGCAGCTATATGTACCTCTGTGTTCAGTGATATTTTGCGTGATATCCTGCTCCAGATGTCCACTGCATGCTCTTCCCTACGCAATGTTTGCTCGAAAACTGGTTTGGATGGACCTGCATTCAATGACAGAAGCAACTCTCGATGTATTTGAAACTGATGCTTGTTGACACAGTAGTAGTGTTGCCAACTTCAACAACATCCCAGTAAGGGACACCAATGATAACTCCAAATTTGCACCCCAATAAGCTGTTGTTTTACTAAGGGGAGGACATAGAAAACATATGTTAATCATTTAGTGTAAAATACTATATTATCATCTTTAAATTTAAGAACTTTTAATCTTCTTCAAACACTTTCTAAACATTCTAGGTGTTAAACATTGAACATTAACATGTATTGTTCCATCAAGAGGCTAACCTCTGAGAAGATTTATTTAGCTGTTGCCTTTGCTTTAGGCAACAGTTTCTTGCCATTCTTAACAATTAGGAAAAAAAACAAACCAAATAAATCCCTGACAACTGTAATTACAACTTGTCACTTACACACTTTGCCTTGAAAGAATCATTATTGATATGTGCGAGTCACACATATTTCCTTGCCTATCTTCCAAAGCAAACACATTGCCAGTTGATCTGATTAGGAGTGCCATTGGATTGGAGCTGCAGTTAATATTGGCTAGTTTAAATAGAGCATTGTTCATTGTTGTCACAACTTTTAGTACTTTAAAGTACTGCTTAGTAATACATAAGACTGTGCTCTAGGCTCTTTTATACAGGGTGATTCACGAAGACATGCAAATGTTTTAATATTTTATTCTACAAGTAACACTAAAGAAAAAAGTTCATATAAACATAGGTCCGCAAATGTTTGGTTACAGAGCTACAGCTAATAAAAGATTTTGCCTGAAATTTGGCAACTTCGCTAGTATGAAGCCATCGCAAAACTGTATGAGGTTAAAGTAAAGCATGATTTCCATTTATTTTGTTGTTATTGATCTGGTGAAACTAATAAACCATGTCCCAGATGTGTATCTGCAGTAGTTTTCCAGAACACCAAAATAAGCAAAGATTATTATACAAGTAAATTAGTTTACTTTCAATTAAGAATGCAGAAACATTTATGTCATTGTAGGCAACCATTAGTGAGTTACTTCAGTTGTTTCTTTACCTTGAAATGAGTTAGTTTTTTTGTGTTGTTCAGTGAAATAACATAGTAATAACAGTGTATTTAAGTGAAACCATATAGTAACTGTTGTGGTTTGTAGCTTATTTATGAAATAGAGGTGCCTTTCAAATTTATGGCTGCAGTTAACAAATATCGCATATGTTATCCAACTCGGAGGATTCCGAATGCATGGACCATTAGCAGAGTCTTTTGAATGTTACGGGAGACAGGTTCTCTACGTAGCATTCATAGTCAGTACAAGTGCTCGATATGTGAAGACGATGATGAGGATATTATGGATGTTGTTCCATGTAGTTCAGGTACCAGTACACAAAATATCTCTCGACAATTAGGCATTTCACACTTTAAGGTATGGTGTACACTGTAGTACAATAATCTGTATCTTTACCATAAACAAAAAGTGCATCATTTACATCCAGGAGATCCTGCCCTTCACGTGGAGCTGTGCAACTTGTTAAATACTAACCAGCAATTACACAAATACATTTTATTTACTGATGAGGCACAGTTTACTCGAGATGGTATAAACAGTTTACATAACGTGCGCATATGGTCTGAAGCAAACCCACATGTAACAGTGCAACACAATTTCCAGCAGCGGTTTACCATAAATGTGTGGTTTGGTATAATCAACACACACTTTATTGGACCATTCATTTTCCCAGGATGTCTAACTGGAGAGACGTTCTTACATTTCCTTCAAGAAGAAATGCCCCATTTACTTGAGGATGTTCGGCTTGCTACACACTTGCAAATGTATTTTCAACAGGACGGCATGCCTCCACATTTCACCAATGCTGCTAGTACACATTTAAATGAACATTTTCCCCAAGAATGGATTGGTCATTGTGCTACATGTCTGTGGCCACCCAGATAGCCCGATTTAACACCAATGGATTTTTGTGTATGGGGATGGATGAAAGACATAGCTCATGAGGACAAAGTCAATACACGTAAGGCATTACTTGCTCGCGTTATGAATGCAATAGACAAAATTTAGAACAACTCTTTGAAACTGAAACAAGCAACAAAATTTGTTCATACATGTGTAGCTAAATGCATTGAACTCGTTGGAGACATTTTTGATCATTTGTCATGAATATATTGTGAGATTGTATGTACACTGTACAACTTCCTTAACACTGAGCTTTGTTTTTTCTGGTTTAACATGAATTCATGTGTGCTATGGTATTAATAAAAGAAGATTATCGGAAACATTCAAATAGTTTCAGTTAACATTATTACCATCATTTTTCCAAAATTAAATTCTCTACAACTTCTGTTGAAAACTTCGTGCAATTGTCTGGAATTTAAAAAACAAATTGGGCCAAGTAGTTAATAAATTAAAATTTTTACAAAACTATGTCTGTGCTTCTCTGGATGTTCTGGAAAACTACTGCAGATACGCATCTGGGACATGGTTTATTAGTTTCACCAGATCAATAACAACAAAATAAATGGGAATCGTGCTGTACTTTAACCTCGTATAGTTTTGCGATGGCTTCATGTTAGCGAAGTTGCCAAATTTCAGGCAAAATCTTTTATTAACCGTAACTCTGTAATTAAACATTTGCGGACCTATGTTTATATGAGCTTTTTTCTTTAGTTTTACTTGTAGAATAACATATTGAAATATTTGCATATCTTCGTGAATCACCCTATATATTACGCATTTTTTAAAGATGCAACAATTAAGTAAAAATGCATCAAAATAATATTTCTTTCCATCTATATATGCTCCCATTTAAATGTCAAAAATTATATCAGGAATTTGTCCACTGTATCCACAGCCAGTTACTCGGTCTATGAAGTTTGTGATGAAACTTGCACAGACATTTGTGTTGATGCCGTTGATGACACATTGAATTTCTTCCTTAAGCTGGAGAACTGTTTGTGGTTTATTCTCGTAGAACTAGGACTTCACATAACCCCATAAAAAGAGGTCATATGGAGTGAGGTCACAAGATCTGGGAGGCCATTCCAAGTCACCACATATTAAAATCACAGACTGAGGGAATTTTTCGTGGAGTAGAGTTATTGTATCGTGGGATGTGTGACACAGAGCCCTGTCCAGCTGAAACCACATATTGTCTGTATCCACTTTATCCAGAGCAAGCCAGATGTTGTTTCTGACCATTTCTCAATAATACTCACTGTTAATGTTTACTGCATTACTGTCAAAATCTTCAAAAAAGAAGGGGCCATCACACCAACTACCCATAAGGCACATAAAACTGTGGTTCATATTGGATGCATGTGGCTCTTGGATAATGCTAGGGTTTTCGTGACCCCGAATATGGCAGTTTTGCCGGTTAATGAACTCACACATGTGAAAATGTGCCTCACCACTGAAGATTATTCTTTTTGCAAAATTGTTGTCTTCTTCTTGTTTGATGAGCATGTACTTGACTAAATTTCTGTATTTTATATGATCTGTGGGTTTAAGATATTATGTCAACTGAATCTTGTGTGAGTACATCTGAAGATTCTTTTTCAGAATTCTTTGTAAAGAGGCTGTCAGAAATTGAGAGTGACTTTGAAGTCACTATCCTGCACCAATGCAATGTTTTATTCCTTACAAACCACATGTTTTCATCCAGGCAATTTTATGGTTGCAACGGAACTTGTTTCCTCAGATATCTTAATCAACTGCAGAATTGTTGATACTGTAGGAGGATTATTACATCTGAAGATCCCACTAAGTCTATGAACAGTCTCTCATAGTCCTTGATGGTTCTGTAATGAGTTTTCATGATAATAACATGTTCCTCCTTTGTGAACCACTCTGTAGCAACTGTGATCCTGAAATATGCAAACAACAATTGACCAAATAATCAGAATGACAACCAATATCAAAAATGGAAACAAAATTTTATCACTTAATTTAAAAATTGTGTAATGTATGAAAGACCCTATATTCAAGTTACTTTGACACCTGACTTAAGCAAACTCAAACTTAACAGCAGTTCTTATAGTCCTAACAGTAATATAATTTCAATAGATAAAACTACACAAATCAGGTAAATTTGTGGAAAAACGTTTTCGCATTACATAGGTGGTGGCTGCAGTAAGTACTATGCCATTTACAGCACTCTAAAAGTGCTCATTGTGTCCATTGAGGCGGTTACTAATATTTTGCATGGTGAGCTAGTATTCTTTGCATGCTTATTGAGGTTTGGCCTATATTGCCCGTTGTATGTATCTGACAGAGAAAATCTTTGATCTGTTCTCTAGAATGTGGCAGCGGAACTACTTCAGAAGAGTGATGAAGGCGGTACTGCTGTCTCGTCAACATTACTTGGAAGAAGCAATGTCACAGCCACCCGGTCACCACCGCCACACTCGCCCGAACGACACGATGTCTCATCAACCGTTCTCCACTTCTCCAGCAGAATCGTTGCCAGGCTATACAAACAATGCATCCTTTTCTGCAGCTAAAAAAATTGCTGCAGAAAGCCGTGCTCGTAGACGCTACTTTCGAGAGCTTGCTGCTGTCCGTGAGGAAGTTGGCCAGAGTGACCACAGTTCTGAAGATGAGAACTATCCTGGTAACATGTTTTCTTATGTTATTGCTGCTACCTGTAATCTTTATGGACACTTGATATTTAGTATCCTCACTTTTTTGTGAGCATATAAGTGTTTCTAATCCAACATCTTTCTCTCTGTCCTTTTTTTTTTAGTCTGTGAGTTGGTTTTTCTATTTTTTGTTTTCACAGATAAGAGTAGAAAACTGGGATGAATGAGTGGGTTACTAGAGGGGTGGGAGTCTTGCATTGTCTGTAGAGAAGCAATATCAGCAGAGTGACTTCGAACATGGACTAGTCATTTGATGTCACCTGAGTAAAATATCCATCAAAGACCTTTCAACCCTTCTAAAGTTGCAAAGTCTGCTGTTGGTCTTACGAGGGCTATGCCGAAAGTTTTTAGCAGCCCGTAAACAATAAGGCGGAGGACAATGGGGCTGTTTTCATTCAAAAGAGCAATGTTTTTCGACCTCGGGACGTGTGCGCGCAGCCCCTGGCTAGCGGTGATCCCCCCACAGCGCGGTAAGAAAGCACAGGTAGTGCTGAGTTAGAGATGGTGCAGGATGGAGCTGTCACGCCACGACTTTCGTGCCGTGATTTTTTATGATTATAAAAAGGGTTTAAGTGCTGAAGAATGCCATTCTTCTTTGCTGCGTGTTTTTGGTGAAGCTTCCCCTTCTAGGGCCACAGTTGGAAATTGGTTTAGCGAGTTTTCGAGGGGTCGGCCGTCAATTGAAGACAAACCTCGTCCCGGTCGGCCAGCAACAGCTGTGACTCCTGAAAACATTGATGCTGTGAGGAAAATGATCAAAGAAGATCCACATCTTACATTTTGCGACATTGAAGGGACCCTAAATATTGGATCGACAGCAGCACATACCATCATTCATAGTCACTTAGGCCTTACTAAGAGATGTGCCCATTGGGTGCCACATTCCCTGACAGGAAGCCAAAAGGAGGCGATAGTTGACTGGTGTCGTTTCATGCTCGAAAAATTCAATGGAGGGAAGTCCCGAGACACCTAAAATATCGTCACAGGTGATGAAGCGTGGGTCTACCATTATTACCCTGAAACGAAGAGACAGTCTTCTGTGTGGTGCTTTCCAGGGGAGGAACCACCCACAAAAGTTCGACGAAGTCGGAGCTGTGGAAAAAAGATGGTGGCAACTTTTTTCACAAAGATAAGGCATCTCACCTCTGTGACCTCGGACACACGTTGTACAGTTAATGCCGAATGGTACGTGAACGATTGTCTTCCAAAAGTCATCGCCACATGGAAGTCACAGCATCCAAAGTCCAAGAGTGGGCACCTTCTGCTGCATCACGACAATGCTTCTGCGCCCAGGGCTGCCAGAACAATGGACTTTCTGGAGAAGGAAAAAGTGCAAGTGTTACCCCATGCCCCCTATTCACCTGACCTGGCCCCCCGTGACTTCTTTTTGTTCCCTGAGACTAAGGAAAAATTCCAAGGGCAGCGGTTTTCATCAGATGAAGAGGCCATTGCAGTGTATGAGAGTGCACTAAGTGACATCCCAAAAGAAGCTTGGACTGACACATTTTCTATGTGGTTTCAGAGAATGGAAAAATGTATACATGCTAATGGAGAGTATTTTGAAAAGTTGTGAACGTTCTTTTGCAAATAAATTTTTTTCACACTTTCTGTTAAAAACTTTTGGCATAGCCCTCGTATGTCTGTGAAGTGTAAATGCAAATGAATAACTACAGCCAAACCAACAACAGGCAGACCTCATGTACGGACAGACAGGGACCGCTGAGCATTGTGGAGGGTGGTTGTAAGAATATCCCATGAAATCAGTGGAAGGAATCCAGCAGTCCATTTAGCACAGTGAACGTGCATAGGGAGTTACAAAGAGTGGGGTACAATGGACAAGTAGTTCCTCATGAGGTACACATCACTGTAGTCAACACTACAGTTGAGGTGGTATAAAGAGCAACGTCTTGTGACAGTGGGTGTCTGGAAATGAGTGATTTGGGGTGAGGAATTGTGCTATAACCTGTAACAATTTGATGGGATGGTTTGGGTTTCAGCGAATGCCTGGAGAATGTTACCTGGCATTCTGTGTAATGCCAACAGTGAAGTATGAATGAGATAGTGTTATGGTACGGGTATGCTTTTTATGGTTAGGATGTGGTCCCTTACTGCACGTAAGAAAATAATTGTGGAAGGATATGAAAACATTTTACAGAATAGTGTACATACTGCATACAGTAGAGGAACAGTTCAGAGACAGTTGCAACAGCATCTGTGAGGCAATGGTTTGTGGACAATAACGTTCTGGCAATGGGCTGATTTGACCAATGTCTTGACTCAAATCAAATGGAACTCTTTTGGGATGAGTTAGAATGTCGACTTCACTCCAGACACAAGTGTCCGACGTCAGTACCTTCTCTGGTTTCGGTGCTTGAGGAAGAATGGGCTGCCTTTCCTCCAGACATTTAGACAGCTGATTGAAAGTGGCTCCAGCAGAATTCAAGCTGTCAAGCAAGTGAAGGGTGGACACAACCCATATTAATGCCTACTACACACATCAAAAAAAGTTTTGCGGCACCCCGGTTCCCAGAACTCCTGAAGATAGACATTGACTGTGGGTATTATATCACAGACACAGTCTCTTTGACTATTCAGAGATGTCACTAAACCCGTCCAAAGATGTAAACAACCATGCATGAACAGTGCCTATTAGACGGAGGGGCTCCGACAGCCGATAAGTTCCAGTCATTCCACCAGGAAGGAGGTACATTGCTTGTGTTGTCTATAGTTCAACCATGCTTAGACAGTCAGTACTACAGTTCGATCGCGTTTGCATTGTTACTTTGTGCCAGGAAGAGCTCTCAACAAGGGAAGTGTCTAGGCGTCTCGGAGTGAACCAAAGCGATGTTGTTCGGGCATAGAGGAGATACAGAGAGACAGGAACTGTAGATGATATGCCTAGCTCAGGCTGCCCACGGGCTACTACTGCAGTGAATGACTGCTACCTATGGATAATGGCTCGGAGGAACAATGACAGCAATGCCACCATGCTGAATAATGCTTTTCGTGCAGCCACAGGGTGTCATGTTATGACTCAAACTGTGTGCAATAAGCTGCATGATGCGCAAATTCACTCTCGACATCCATGGTGAGGTCCATCTTTGCAACCACAACACCATGCAGCGCGGTACAGATGAGCCTGACAACGTGCCGAATGGACCTCTCAGGATTGGCATCACGTTCTCTTCACCAATGAGTGTCACATATGCCTTCTACCAGACAATCATTGGAGGCCTGTTTGGAGGCAACCCAGTCACGTTGAATGCCTTAGACACACTGTCCAGCAAGTGCAACAAGATGGAGGTTCCCTGCTGTTTTGGGGTGGCATTATGTCGGGCCGACATATGCCCCTGGTGGTCATGAAAGGTGCCATAACGGCTGTACGATACATGAATGCCATCCTCTGACTGATAGTGCAACCATATCGGCAGCATATTGGTAGTCATTCGACTTCATGGATGACAATTCGCACCCCCATAGTGCACATCTTGTGAATAACTTCCTTCAGGATAACGACATCACTCGACTACAGTGGCCAGCATGTTCTCCAGACATGAATCCTATGTAACATGCCTGGGATGCATTGAAAAGGGCTGTTTATGGATGATATGACCCACCAACCACTCTGAGGGATCTATGCCAAATTGCTGTTGAGGAGTGGGACAATTTGGACCAACAGTACCCTGATGAACTTGTGGATTGTATGCCACGATGAATACAGGCACGCATCAATGCAAGAGGATGTGCTTCTGGGTATTAGAGGTACCGTTGTGCATAGCAATCTGGACCACCACCTCCGAAGGTCTTGCTGTATGGTGGTACAACATGCAATGTGTGGTTTTCATGAGCAATAAAAAGGGCAGAAATGATGTTTATGTTGATCTCTATTCGAATTTTCTGTACAGGTTCTGGAATTCTTGGAAACGAGGTAATGCAAAACTTTTTTTGATGTTGTATTACGTGTTCGGATACGTTTGATGCTACTGAACTGAGAGGTAATGATGGGATGGCAGAGCTAATGCGGAAGTGTGTGTGAGAGGACATTTGGAGTTACGATGTGCTTAAAAACTGTGAATTGCTGTACACTATTAGTTTTTGTGACTGTGATTTACTGCTACCTTGTCTTTTAACATATCTGATGTTTACATTTCCACAGAAGGTCCTCCGCCCAGACTGAGCAAAAGGCAGAAACGGCAACTGGCGGCTCTTCAGAGCTCACTGCGGACGGACTCCGGCGGATTCGTCGCCGGCGGGGAGAACAGTCCCACGCGGCATTGGCCCGCCGTCGCGTCTACTCTGTCTGTCCGGTCGGGGGATGTCGGCGGTGGTGCCGGGGACCTTCTGCTGGCCGGGCTGGATGCAGGGTATGCCAGTGCGAGTGGCAGCCTGTACGAGCCAGGGGAGGAGACCTACCGCGCCATGCTCTACCGCCACAAGAGGCGAAGATCGCACGGAGATGTGAGTCTTTTGTCCATTCTAATGTTTAGTCCCATTCTCCAAAAGTTTTGCGTGTACGTGTGTTGCTATGCTGTCTGCGTTTATTTATCATAAGGCGAACTGAGATCTATAAGTTCCAAATTACAAATATTCATCTTCTTGAAACTTCCTGGCAGGTTAAAACTGTGTACCAGACCAGAAATCTAACCTGGGACCTATCGACTGAAGTACTGGCAGAAGTAAAGCTGAGATGATGGGTCATGTTTTGAGCATGGATAGCTCATTCAGTAGAGCACTTGCCCACAAAAGGAGAAGGTCCAAGGTTCGAATCCTTGTTCAGAGTGCAATTTTAGTCTGACAGAAAGTTATATCACCACAAACTATGCTGCAAAGTGAAAAATTCATTCTGGAGACTCCTTCTCCTCCTCTTCCTCTTCCGCTTCTTCTTCTTCTTCTTCTTCTTCTTCTTCGTCTTTGTCTTCTTTGCCTTCTTCTTCCTTTTCAGGTCTTTCTTAAGGGTTCTAATCCAGGTATTTGGTCGGTGTCCAGTGCCGTCTTTTGATTCTTTTAGGTCAAGTACTGTTCTTGTCGAATTGTTGGGTGTACATTCCATGACATGCCCATACTAGTGTAGGCAATTCTCTTTAAGCTTTTCTGTTACATTTGCTACCTTAAACGAGCCAAGTACATGCTCATTTCGTACTCTGTCTTTTAGGATTGCTGCTCCAGACCAGCACAGTGTACTTGTTTCTGTAACCTGGAGCTTCCATTCATCTGATTTGCACATGGTCCAAAATACTAAATTGTACATTAAAAGTGCTCTTATTGCTTGTTTGTTCATATATCCTTTGACTTCAGTCACTGTCTTCTCATTGCAGAGGGCTCCTGTTCATGATCCGCATTCCTACAACCCAATTTTTATACTGTTTTCAGTGTCTGTATCCATGGATACTGCAGGTGTTATTACTTGAACTGACCGGTTGGTGTTATAAGGGTATTGTTGAGATGCAGTTTTGGTTTAGAACTGGTTGCCATTCGTGAGAAGTTGCAATACAAGTACTCTGTTTTGGTACTACATACTGTAAGTCCTCTAGATTCTAGCAACATGTCCGATGCTTTAAACTCATCTTGAATTTCTGCTATTAGAACTTTTATCAGCATGCAAAAGTTTAAGTGCAGTTGGCTTCAGTGGTTGTTCTGAGACATAGTTCATGACTGTATTGAACAGCAGCAGACTCAATGCAAATCCTTTGTGGACCCCCAACTCTTATCTCAACTTCTTCACTGACACCTGCAGATATTATGAATTTTGTCTGTATGTTATCACACGTCTTTCAGAATATAGAAGTAGCACTCTGGGACACATTGCATGCATAGAGCCTGCCGTATAAGCCTTCTCAGCACTTGCTCAGAAGTATTTTTGAGGCAAACAAACACAATATGGAGGTGTTTCTTGAGATCCATATATTTATCCATAAGCTTTTTAACATTACAAACAGTGCCAATAGTGCCTATCCTTTCGTAAAACCACATCAGTTGGTCATAGTTTTTGTTGCCTTATTTGATATGTTTGCAGGCACTCATCCTTGGTGTTTCTGATATTAATAGTTCTGCACAACAGTTTATGTTCTGCAGTTTTGTAGAACAGAATTATATTATGTAAGTCTGCAGGCTTTCGTGGCCGTTGTCAATGAAGTTAAAATATTCTGTGTTGTTAGGCCATGTCATATTTGTTATGTGCCAGACTGGGACTTGACCCTGTAGTTCCCAGTAATCACAAGCAGTTGCCATAACCATGTTGAATATCTGAGCACACTTCCTGAACTGACCCAGACCTCCATATGCCACACTGTATGCCTCTGGAGTCATAGGCCATATGACATATGAAAGTTTGGGTCAGTCGTGGAAGTTCGCTTGGGTGACCAAAAGCAGTTAAGGAAACCGCTCGTGGAAAGTGAGAGGTCTAGGTTAGTGTCTCAGTCCAGCACATATTTTCACATGTCACCAATAGGTAATATCTTCATATCTCACGGGTATGACTTTCGTAAGCAGTTGGAAATCACTCTGACTACTGTCAAACAATTGGCAGCTGCTGCGAATCGATGTGTTGGAAGAGCTTCCAAGAGTCGTGCACCTGTGGTACCTGTACCAGAGATGTCTCAAGTATTATCCTCTCTCGTACTCGTAGATACTGCCTCCTCTGCAGAAAGTACAGAATCTGTCATTACTTGTCCACTTCACCACGAGTGGCATGTCAGTGGTAGATCAGGGCATCCTGTAGGTGGTGGATGGGAATCAAGGAGGACTCAGGGTATTGTATCGACCCCTCTAACTAGCAAGTTTGAAGTGCTGTCTTTCACTGAAACTGAAACTCACTTTACCTGCTTGAGGAAACCTGTTTTGGCCGGTGTCAGGACGACGCAAACACAGAAGGGTAGTGGTCTATTAATCATCGGCAGTTCAAACATATGGCAAATGATGGTAGCAAGGGACAGGAAAGGACACCAGGTGCACTCGGTGTGTATGCCTGGAGGCCTCATTCTACATGTTGAAGAAGCTATTCCAGCAGCCACTGAAGGAACAGGGTGCAACCAACTGCAAACTGTGCTGCAGATTGGAACAATGAGGTCATACTCGGATCATTCCAGAAACTGGCAGAGAAGACCATCCTCGCATATGGACTTTCAATGAAACTCACAGTGTACAGCATTGTCCCCAGAACTGATTGTGGCCTTTGGTTCTGAGTCAAATGGAAGGACTGAACCAGAGACTCCGAAGGTTCTACATCTACATCTACATTCATACTCCGCAAGCCACCCAACGGTGTGTGGCGGAGGGCACTTTACATGCCACTGTCATTACCTCCCTTTCCTGTTCCAGTCGCGTATGGTTCGCGGGAAGAACGACTGTCTGAAAGCCTCCGTGCGCGCTCTAATCTCTCTAATTTTACATTCGTGATCTCCTCGGGAGGTATAAGTAGGGGGAAGCAATATACTCGATACCTCATCCAGAAACGCACCCTCTCGAAACCTGGCGAGCAAGCTACACCGCGATGCAGAGCGCCTCTCTTGCAGAGTCTGCCACTTGAGTTTATTAAACATCTCTATAACGCTATCACGGTTACCAAATAACCCTGTGACGAAACGCGCCGCTCTTCTTTGGATCTTCTCTATCTCCTCCGTCAACCCGATCTGGTACGGATCCCACACTGATGAGCAATACTCAAGTATAGGTCGAACGAGTGTTTTGTAAGCCACACACAACACAAAGTAGGCTGCAATTTCCTGGACTTACGCCAAGGGGTTGAGAACTGTAGGGTAATTCTAAATGAGTCAGGAGTGCACTTACACATCAAAGCCTGCTATTCAGGTAGATTAGATGACACTCCATCTAATCCATATAACGATAGTTGAAGGAAACCTAGAAGTATCAGTGTAAGATCGAAAGAAATGCCTCCTATAGGTGGAAGTATTAAAATCCTAATGGTTAAATCTTGAAGCATTCGCAACAAAGTTCCAGAGCTTGAAGCCCTAAAGCAGTGAAGCTTACATAATACCAGGCACAGAAAGCTGGTTGAAACCTGGAATTTATAGCAGTGAGATTTTTGGGGAAAATGTATGTGTATATTGGAAGGATAGGCAAATGGGAAATGGGGGTGATGTATTTGGCACAGTAGTCAAGAAACTCAGATCCACTGAGATCAGAACTGAAACTGCATGTGAGATGTTTTGGGCAAGACAGTAACAGGAGTGGGCATAAAATGATAACTGAATCCTTCTATTGTGCATCAGGCTCATCTCCTGATATAACCAAAAACTTTAGAGAAAATCTCATTTTACATGTACAGAAGTTCCCCTATCGTGCTGTAGTCATTGGTGGAGACTTTAATCATCCAACAATCAGTTGGGAAAATTACAGTTTTGTTACTGGTGGGCATGATAACATATCCTGTGAAAAATTGTTAAATGTGTTATTCGAAGACTACCTAGAACAGATAGTTCGTAACCGTACTCATTACGGAAATGTATTGGATCTAATGGAAACAGATAGACCTTGCCTCTTTGAGGATGCCTACATCGAAACTGGAGTCGGTGATCATGATGTGGTTGTGGAAACAATGATTACCACAGTACAAAGGACAACTAAAACAAGCAGAAAGATATATATGTTCAGTGAACTAGACAAAAAATCAGTAGTGTCATATCTCAGTGAGGAAAATGAAACTATCAGTGCAAGGCAGGAGCATGTAGAGGAACTAATGACCCAAGTTTAAAAGAATGATTGCTCATGCACTGGATAGGTATGTACCCAGTAGAACAGTTCATAATGGAAGCGATCATCCACGGTATGAAGTCAATGTAAAGAAACTTCTAAACAAATAGAGATTAGTGGTTAATACGTGTAACACCAAGCACAGGGCTACAGATGGAGAGATGCTGAATGAAACACATTTTGCTGCATGATGCCTTCAATGACTACCATAACAGAATAATTTCAGATGATCTTTCATGAAACCCAAAGGAATTCTGGTTGTATTTTAAGGCTGTTAGTGGCAATAGAATAAGGGCCCAGTACCTAGGGAATGAGACAGGAATTGAAATTGAGCATAGCAAAGCAAAAGCTGAAATGCTTAACGCCATTTCCAAATGTTCCTTTATAAAGGAAAGCTCAGGAGGAATGTCCCAGTTTAATTCTTCTACCAATGAAAAGATGAGGGGAAATAAGTATTAGTGTCAGTGGTGTGAGGAAATAGCTGAAATCGTTAAAACTGAACAAAGCTCATGGTCCAATGGAATCCCTGTCAGATTCCATACGGAATTTGTGGCTGAGTTAGCCCCTCTTTTAACTATAATCTGTTGTAGATCCCTCGAACAAACAGTCATTCCCACTTCTTGGAAAGAAGCATGTGTTACAGTCGTTTACAAGAAGGGTAGTAGAAGTAATCAACGAAACTACTGTCCAGTATCCTTGACATTGATTTGTTGTAGAATCTTAGAACATACTCTGAGCTTAAACATAATAAGGTGTCTTGCACAGAATGACTGCTTCCATGCCAACCAAGATGAATTTCAAAAATATTGATTATGTGAAACCCAACTTGCACTTCCCTCACATGACTTACTGAAAACTTTGGATCAAGGCAGTCTGGTAGCTGCAGTATTTATTGGTTTGCTAGAAACATTTGATTCGGTACCACACCTATGTTTACTGTCAAAACTATAGTCACATCAGGTGAAATTTTTGACTAGATTGAGTAGAAAGGACGTAACGTGTTATCTTGAATGGAGAGTCATCATTAGGTGTTGAAGTAACTTTTTGTGTGCCCCAGGGAAGTATGTTGGACCCTGCTGTTCATGTTGTACATTAATGACCTTTTTGTATATTAATAGTTTTGCTTATCTGTGTGTGCTGTAGCTGTTCATTTGCACATTTTTGACATGGTTTTTGCATTTTTGTAAATACCATTTTGACTATGTTATGATATTTCTAGAATGAAATTTTCACTTTACAGCGGAGTGTGCGCTGATATGAAACTTCCTGGCAGATTAAAACTGTGTGCCAGACCGAGACTCGAACTCAGGACCTTTGCCTTTCGCGGGCAAGTGCTCTACTAACTGAGCTACCCAGGCACGACTCATGTCCCATCCTCACAGCTTTAATTCCGCCAGTACCTCGTCTCCTACCTTCCAAACTTCACAGAAGCTCTCCTGCGAACCTTGCAGAGCTAGCACTCCTGGAAGAAAGGATATTGCAGAGACATGGCTTAGCCACAGCCTGGGAGATGTTTCCAGAATGAGATTTTCATTCTGCAGTGGAGTGTGCACTGATACTAAACTTTCGGGCAGATTAAAACTGTGTGCTGGACCGAGACTCGAACTCGGAACCTTCGCCTTTCTCGGGCAAATGCTCTACCAACTGAGCTACCTAAGCACGACTCACGCCCCGTCCTCACAGCTTTAATTCCGTCAGTACCTCGTCTCCTACCTTCCAAACTTCACAGAAGCTCTGCCAGGAAGTTTCATATCAGTGCACACTCTGCAGTAGAGTGAAAATTTCATTCTAGAAACATCCCCCAGGCTGTGGCTAGGCCATGTCTCTGCAATATCCTTTCTTCCAGGAGTGCTAGTTCTGCAAGGTTCGCAGGAGAGCTTCTGTGAAGTTTGGACGGTAGGAGACGAGGTACTGGCAGAATTTAAGCTGTGAGGACGGGCCGTGAGTCGTGCTTCGGTAGCTCAGTTGGTAGAGCACTGGCTGCGAAAGGCAAAGGTCCCGCATTTGTGTCTCGGTCCGGCACACAGTTTTAATCTGCCAGGAAGTTTCTTATGTTACGATGATTTGAAAATGGATTCCAACCTGAAACTAATCGGTGAACGAATAAAAAATATGAAATTTGCAACTTTGGCTGGTTTCTTTGTTGTACTAATTAACAGAAGTTGCTGACCTGAAATTATTCTAGTACACAGAAAGTTCATAAATATTAATAGTAACCTTAGACTTTTTACAGATGATGCAGTTATCTATAATGAAGTAATGTTCGAAAGAAACACTGTAAAGATTCAGTCAGATCTTGATATAATTTGAAAGTGGTATAGAGTTTGGAATCTTACTTTAAATGTTTAAAAATGTAAAATTGTGCACTTTGCAAAAAGAAAAAACCGTAATGTCCTAGGACCATAATATCAATGAGTTATTGTTGGAATCGTCCAACTCGTACAAATGTCTAAGTGTAACACTTTGTAGGGTATGAAATTTAATTATCACATAGGTTCAGTCATGGTTAAAGCAAATGGTAGTCTTGGTTTATTGGTAGAATACTGGGGCACTGCAATCAGTCTACAAAGGAGATTGCTTAAAAATCACTTGTATGACCTGTTCTGGAATATTTGTGGGACCCTATGCCAAAAAGGACTAACAGGGGATATTTAACGTATACATAGAAGGGCAGTTAAAGATATAACTGAATGAATAGGGCAGTTAAAGATATAGTAAAAGAAAAAGACAAAAAGATGACTTTTGCAGATGATATGGTAATATGGGGTGATAAAGAGGTAGATGTACAGTTACAGCTTGATGCGTGGAAGGAAATAATGAAAAGGTATGGATTAAAAATAAATAAAGATAAGAGTGAAGTAGTGGTATTTGGAAGAGAGAAAGGGATCAACGGAAATATTACCTTGAATGGAGGACCCCTCAAAGTGGTAGAAAGTTTCACTTATTTAGGGATTGAAATATCTAGGGATGGAAGAATAACTAACGAAATTAATAGGAGGTTACAGAAGGGAGGCAATTTCTACCAAACAATAAAACACCTGATTTGAAATAATGAAGTTTCAGAAAGAGCAAAACTCCTTATGTATAAGAATCATTACATCCCTATTGTCACCTATGGTGGAGAAACATGGACATTGACAGAAAGAGACTGGAGCAGACTGCAAGCAGGGGAAATGAAATTTTTCAGAGCAGTTAAGGGAAAAACAAGAATGGACAGAGTAAGGAATGTAGAGATTAGAAAGGACCTTAAACAAGAAAGTATGAGAGAAGAAATTGAAAGAAAGAGATTAAGATGGTGTGGGCATGTTAAGAGGATGCATGGGCAGAGACTCCCCAAAATTATGGAAGAACTAAAGATGGATGGGAAAAGACCTAGAGGGCGCCCAAGAACACGGTGGGAAATGGGAGTGAGAATATCTGTAGAAAGGAGAGGTGTGACCTGGCAGCAAGTGGAGGAAGAAAAGTGGTGGGAGGACTGAGCCAAATGGGGAGGACTCATCAGCACCCAGACCCGGCAGTAGCTGGAGTGGGATTCGGATATAGATAGACATAGAAGGGCAGTGTTAATGATCACAAATTTGTTTGATCTATGGGAGAGTGTCAGAGAGATACTGAAGGAACTGAACTGGCAGGCTCTTGAAGATAGGCATAAACTACCCCAAGATAGCCTGTTAACAAAGTTTCAAGAAATGGCTTTAAATGATGACTAGGAATATACTACAGCCCTCTACGTATTGCTCACATAGGTGTTGTGAGTATAAGATTACAATAATTATAGCACACACACAGGCATTCAGACAATCATTCTTCCCAAACTCTAACTGTGAATGGAACAGGAAGAAACTCTAATAACTGGTATAATGGGATGTTCCCTCTGCCAGGCACTTAACTGTGGTTTGCTGAGTATGGATTTAGATGTTGAAAGAAAGCCAAAATAATTGATACAGTGGAATGTACCATCTGCAATCCACTTCATGGTAATTTACAGAGTAGAGATGAAGATGTAGAATACCTGGTCTTTAGCATCACTCATTGGAGCCCAGTCCAGTAGTCTTGTGACAAATAGAATACTATCTGTAGTAGCCACCAGAAAGATCGCGGGAGACGCACATTGGCACGGCGCGTCACGGGCGGTAGTTGCCGCAAGTAGAGTCCCGTCCACCAGAGGGCACGCGAGAATTCGGACGCGACCTCTGCCAGCGTAACAACAAGAACAACAACTCCAGCAGCACGGGCCGTGCCCAGTCAGTCAACATCGGGCATGCCTAGGACACAGTCCCGGTCTACGCTAAGTGAAGTGCGACGTAAACGTGAACAGTGTTACTACACAATTGGCGACGAGTAGGGTCGTTCTTTCGCGTGTTGCGTCGTTGTTCCGGTTTCGCGGTTTCTCCACGGCATGGAGGATTTGGTGCGAGTTTTGGTTGCGCAGCAGATGGAACTCATGGCCACCATGAAACAAGTGCTTCCGGCGTTGCTCTCCACGCCGTCTGCTCCGGCGCAGTTCCCTCCTCCCTTTCCCCCGTATGACGAGACGGCGGAGGATTGGGACGCATATGAACATCGCCTTCGGCAGCATTTCCAGGCGTTTCATGTTGCCGAGGCGGAGGTATGTCGTGCTCTCTTCTTGTCTTGGATATCTCCCTCGCTGTATCAAGTTTTGCGGCAGCTAGCGCCGTTGCAGGAACCCTCGTCCTTGACTTTTGACGCATTGTGTTCGTTGCTGTCTTCCTATTATCGCCGCCGCACGCATGTTGTGGCGGCTAGGGTCGAGTTCTATCAATGCAAGAAACAGCCCCATCAGTCTTACCGGGCGTGGGCCGCTACCCTGCACGGTCTTAGTCGCAAGTGTCATTTTGTCACGGAGCAGTTGCGAGAGTCGTATGCCCACGTTATGGTACGCGACGTCATTGTTCGTTCGGCCCCTGATAGGGAGGTCCGGCAACGGGCCCTGCAGTTAGAAGACCCTTCCCTCGAGGAAGTTCTGTCCATTGCTCAATCGTATGAAGTCTCTCACGCGGCAGGTCAACAGCTGGAAGCGTGGTGCGACGTCGCGGAGGTTCAGGGTTGCGCGGCCGCGTCCACTGTGTCCGGGGTGGAAGACGTGCGAGCGGTACAATCCGGCTGTTACGGCCGCTCCCGCACGGCGCGTAAGCAGAATTCCGGCCGCCGGCCCCTGTTTCCGTCCTGTGCGTCGTGCTATATACATCACGATCGGTCTGAGTGCCCCCAGCGTTGGGCCGTTTGTCGCAAATGCAATAAAAAAGGTCACATTGCTAAAGTTTGCCGCTCAGCCTCAAAGGCATCGAAGGAAGCAAGTACAGAGGACATGAACGTTGACATTCAGGAAGTTTCATCGGGCCAGGCTCCCGACGCATCGGCCCACAAACTCTTTATTGAGGTGTCGGTTCGGTCGCGCCGGTTACAACTGCAAGTAGATACGGGGGCGGCAGTTTCGTTGTTGAATGCACAAACTTATTCCGACCTTGGATCGCCCCCGTTGGCGCCAGTTTACCGGCGTCTACGCGGTTATGGTAAACAGTTCATTCCCCTACTGGGTCAATTCACTGCCGACGTGACTTACAAATCAGTCACTCGGCCTATTACTTTTATTGTTGTCAGTGATGCGAGCTCCGCTAACCTTTTTGGCCTGGATGCCTTTCAGGCTTTTGGTTTTTCTATTGCTGACACCATACAGTTGGTCTCCGAAGACGTTCCCTATCACTCATTGGAATCTTTGATCTCCGACTTTCCAGATATTTTTGAGGAGGGCCTGGGGCATGTTTCCGATTTTGAAGCTCACTTAACGTTGAAGGCGTCGGCTCGCCCGCGTTTTCTACGCGCGAGACAGATCCCCTTGGCTCTCCGCCCTCAGGTAAAGGAAGAGCTAGACCGGCTGACAGCCCTAGGGGTCGTTCTTCCCGTTTCTTCCAGTGAGTGGGCTTCGCCCCTCGTTATTGTCAAGAAGCCCTCGGGAAACTTACGTCTTTGTGGCGATTTCAAGGCCACCATTAATTCCCAATTGGTGGTGGACACCTATCCTTTGCCTCGTGCTGATGAATTGTTCTCCGCCGTGGCGGGTGGCCAATATTTTTCGAAAATCGATCTGTCGGAGGCTTATCATCAGATACCTCTTGATGAGGACTCCAAACGGCTGGCAGTCGTCAACACCCCGTTTGGCCTTTACCAATACCAGCGGTTGGCTTTTGGAATATCCAGTGCCCCGGCGATATTCCAGCGTTATCTTGAGCATGTCACATCGACAATCCCTCATTGTATTAATTACCTGGATGACATAATTGTCACAGGCCGCAGCACGAAGGAACACTTGCACAACCTTCGCACCCTCTTTCTCAAATTCAGGTCTGTGGGCTTGCGTTGCAACCTGCGTAAGTCAACCTTCTTCCAACCGTCCATTGAGTATGTGGGCTACACCATATCTCGGCATGGCATACAGCCACTAGGAAGGTTGGTCCAAGGTATCGTCAACCTTCCTCGGCCCACTTCGCTGAAAGAGTTACAAGCCTTTTTAGGCAAGATAGCCTATTACCACCGGTTCATTCCCAGGGCTTCCACTATAGCCCACCCCCTGTACTGCCTTCTGCACAAGGGTGTTCCTTTTGATTGGTCGCCTGCATGCGAGCGAGCGTTCACCTCGTTGAAGGGCCTCCTCACTTCAGCCCCTTGTTTGGCTACTTTTGATCCCCGTAAGCCGTTGGTCCTGGCTACAGATGCTTTGCAGTATGGGGTGGGGGCGGTCCTGCCCCATCGCAACGCAGACGGTTCCGAGCAACCACTGGCGTTTGCGTCTAAAACGCTTAGTCCCGCGCAGGCCAATTACTCCCAGGTGGAAAAAGAGGCTTTGGCCATTATCTACGCTATTACCAAGTTTCACCCTTTCTTGTACGGCACGAAGTTTCAGTTAATCACTGACCATAAGCCGTTAATATCGTTATTTGGACCCACCTCTCAGATTCCGGATAGGGCGGCCCACAGACTACAGCGCTGGGCCTTGTTCCTCTCTAAGTACCATTATGACATTCATTTTCGCCCTACAGGACAGCATGCCAACGCCGACGCTCTTTCCCGTCTTCCGGTGGGCCCGGATCCTACGTTCGATCGAGAGGAGATTATGTGTTTTCATTTGGATGTGGCATCCCGCCAAGCAGTTGATGGCTTTCCGATCACTAGTTCTCGAGTCGCCAGGGAAACGGCGGCTGACCCGGTTCTCCGGCAAGTAGTTCGCCTCATTCAGCAGGGGTGGTCCTCCCGCCCTCCAGGCCGGGCCTCGGACCCTCTTCGTAATTACTTTCTTCTACGAGACCGCCTCTCGGTCTTGGACGGAGTTCTCCTTCTGGCTACCGATGATACAGCTCCTCGCGTGGTTGTTCCTGCAGGTTTACGAAGGGAGGTCCTCACGTTATTACATGCGGGGCACTGGGGTGTTTCCCGTACTAAAACCTTGGCTCGCAGACATGTGTACTGGCCCGGTATTGACAGAGAAATTGAGCACTTGGTGGCCGCCTGTTCCCAGTGTGCGAGCCAACAAGCATCTCCCAGGGCAGCGTTCTCTTCATGGCCGCCGGCAACACAAGCATGGGAACGTGTTCACATCGATTTTGCGGGCCCGTTTCTCAATGGCTTTTGGCTCATTGTCATTGATGCTTATTCCCGATTCCCATATGTGGTTCGCTGCTCCTCAACCACTTCAGAAGTTGCAATCCAGGCACTAGCAAAAATCTTTTCTGTGGAAGGTCTGCCAATCACCCTGGTCTCAGACAATGGGCCGCAGTTTATTTCGCAGACCTTCCAGGATTTTTGTAGGCGCTTCGGTATTCGGCACGTTTGCTCTCCCCCCTTCCATCCACAATCGAATGGGGAAGCCGAGCGCATGGTGCGCACATTTAAGACGCAGATGAAAAAGTATGTGCACGAATTTCCTGCAGAGGAAGCCTTGACGTTTTTCTTGACGGCATACCGGACCACACCAATGGGCGACCGCAGCCCCGCAGAGCTCCTCCATGGGCGTCAACCTAGGACTCTGCTGCACCTCCTCCAGCCTGGTCCTCGCCAGTCTTCACAAAACGAAGTACCTGGCTTTCCACTGGGTATGTCGGTCTGGGCCCGTGGGTTTGGTCGCAATCCACGTTGGATACCGGCGGTGGTCCTGCGCCGAAATGGCCGCCGGCTCTATACCTTACAGGCGGGGGATCGGGTGGTACGTCGTCACCAAAATCAGCTACGTCCACGTTCGGGCACCCACCCTCCGACCTCTCGGACACCGGCTTCCCCACTGCCGGCACCGGTATTGGTTTCACAGGGGACGTTACCTCCTCTCCCCGCTGAGACTCTGCCGCACTGCGATGGTTCTCAGCCTGGGCAGCCTCCAGTAGCTCCAGCACCGGCATCGCCATCATTCGAGATGCCCCAGCGAGAGCCGGCCCCCCTAGCAGGTTCGGTTTCTCAGGGGGCTAGTTCACCTGTGGTTGTCCCTTCCCCTTCATCCCCACCACTGGGTCTTGCCCCTCCCGAGGTGGAACGGGATCCGGAGTTCGACAGCTTGTCACCCGTTCTGTCCCGAGCTCCGGTTGTGGGATGACGGGGGCCTCTTCGTGTGGGTCACTTCCAGCCGTATTCGAAGGTTCCAGCTCGAGGGTTGGCAGATCCCCTCGACTCCGGCCATCCAATGGATGTGGAGGTCATCACTCCTGCCCGACGCTCCACCTTCCAACGCAGTGGATCACAGTGGCTTCAACCCCCAAAGGAGGAGGAGTGTAGTAGCCACCAGAAAGATCGCGGGAGGCGCACATTGGCACGGCGCGTCACGGGCGGTAGTTGACGCAAGTAGAGTCCCGTCCACCAGAGGGCACGCGAGAATTTGGACGCGACCTCTGCCAGCGTAACAACAAGAACAACAACTCCAGCAGCACGGGCCGTGCCCAGTCAGTCAACATCGGGCATGCCTAGGACACAGTCCCGGTCTACGCTAAGTGAAGTGCGACGTAAACGTGAACAGTGTTACTACACTATCTACTCCTTGAATATAAATTGCCAATCATAAAAGTCTGTACTTTTGTCCAGGGACAAAGAAAATGCAGTAAAATTTATTACAAGAAGCAAAACATTATTGGCTGTTCCTTGAGTTGTGACTGTTGAATGAGACTAACCACCTGAAACTATTTAAAGTCTGTCGGGAGCTGTATACTTAGCTGCAGAAACGAAACATGTCTTTACAAACTCTGTCAGTGAGACTGTCAATCTCCTGAACTATGTGTTGTACAATGACATAATTTATCAAGTACATTCAGTGATATATGTAGGTACTTTCTGCAAAATCTGTTGTGAATAGAGTCTAAGTGCTCTCATCCTCAAATAGTGATTGAGCATTGTATGGGTATTTGCATGTGGTGAGTTACACCAACTGAAGGCACATATACAGATTTTGACTGTGATATTTGTCTTATAGTGTTAAGCCTTTAACGTAAGAGTATACTTCTTAATGAGTAATATTAAATTTTTTAATTTGTAAGTAATTGTATAAAATAAGGAAAATCAAACTTTTGTTGTCCCTGGAAGCCTTAGATAGGCAACCTCCAACTGGGAACAGGTGCGAAGAGCCAGGTTAGCCATTTAGTAATATATAGATTTATATTGTGAATGAGTGTTCCCAGAATATTATCTCATAACAGAGAGCAGCACTGTAGGTTCGCTTATTGTAGAATTTAATATTTCTAAACCATAGCACGCTAATGAGAGTTTTATTGACAGCTTATTGACAAGCGTGTCCCAGTTCAGGTCCTGCTGAACCCACAGACTTAAAGAGTTCAGCTATGAACTGTGGTGCAAAGATATTCAAAAAGTTCCTATCTAACATAAAGTAAGAAATTGAAAATCCCTACCAGTTCAGAAGAAAATCATAACATGCTTCATGATCGACTCTTTCTACAAATTATCTGAGTATGTAGATAGGAGAATTGAAAAATTTTGTTACAATATTAGAGAAAGGAAGTTGCTACTCACCATATAGTGGAGATGCTGAGTCGCAATAGGCACAACAAAAAGATTCACATAATAATAGCTTTCAGCCATTAAGGCCTTTGTCAGCAGTAGGCGCGCGCGCACACACACACACACACACACACACACACACACACACACAAACGCGCGCGCAAACGCAAACGCAACTTGCACACACGTCTGCAGTCTCAGATAACTGAAATGACACTCTTTTGTTGCGCCTATCGAGAATCAGTGTCTCTGCTATATGATGAGTAGCAACTTTCCTTCTCTAATATTGTTACATTCCATCCTGGATTTTCCATTGTTTGAAAACTTTTGTTAGCTTCGTAGCAAACTGCATTGTTAGTCTGAAGCTGTACTGTAAACATAAATCAATATTTAAAGTTGCAAATACCTTTTGTCTTTGAAAAATGCAAGTGTAATCAAGTAAATATAGAGCTACATATAGTACTTTGTACGTTTGTGTGCTTATGCGTGCATATAAGTCTTATGCTCACAAAATGAAGGGGCAGATTTCCATGTCCTGTTGCTATAGTGGTGTCAGGGAAGAATGCTGGTGGTGGGGTGCTGTGCGGTGACAGAGTGCGGTATACCATGCAATTGTCCAGCCAATAGCATCATTCAGTTGTGTCTGTCTGCAACGCGCAGTTTGGGGTCCGCTTGGAACACTTGACAGAAAATCCTAGGAAGTTCTGGTCTTACGTTACATCAGTAAGTGGCTCGAAACAGCATATCCAGACACTCTGGGATGATGATGGCATTGAAACAGAGGATGACACACGTAAAGCTGAAATACTAAACACCTTTTTCCAAAGCTGTTTCACAGAGGAAGACTGCACTGTAGTTCCTTCTCTAAATCCCCGGACAAATGAAAAAATGGCTGACATCGAAATAAGTGTCCAAGGAATAGAAAAGCAACTGGAATCACTCAACAGAGGAAAGTCCACTGGACCTGACGGGATACCAGTTCGATTCTACACAGAGTACGCGAAAGAACTTGCCCCCTTCTAACAGCTGTGTACCGCAAGTCTCTAGAGGAACGGAAAGTTCCAAATGATTGGAAAAGAGCACAGGTAGTCCCAGTCTTCAAGAAGGGTCGTCGAGCAGATGCGCAAAACTATAGACCTGTATCTCTGATGTTGATCTGTTGTAGAATTTTAGAACATGTTTTTTGCTCTCGTATCATGTCGTTTCTGGAAACCCAGAATCTACTATGTAGGAATCAACATGGATTCCAGAAACAGCGATCGTGTGGGATCCAACTCGCTTTATTTGTTCATGAGACCCAGAAAATATTAGATACAGGCTCCCAGGTAGATGCTATTTTCCTTGACTTCCGGAAGGCGTTCGATACAGTTCTGCACTGTCGCCTGATAAACAAAGTAAGAGCCTACAGAATATCAGACCAGCTGTGTGGCTGGATTGAAGAGTTTTTAGTAAACAGAACACAGCATGTTGTTCTCAATGGAGAGATGTCTACAGACATTAAAGTAATCTCTGGCGTGCCACAGGGGAGTGTTATGGGACCATTGCTTTTCACAATATATATAAATGACCTAGTAGATAGTGTCGGAAGTTCCATGCGGCTTTTCGCGGATGATGCTGTAGTATACAGAGAAGTTGCAGCATTAGAAAATTGTAGCGAAATGCAGGAAGATCTGCAGCGGATAGGCACTTGGTGCAGTGAGTGGCAACTGACCCTTAACATAGACAAATGTAATGTATTGCGAATACATAGAAAGAAGGATCCTTTATGGTATGATTATATGATAGTGGAACAAACACTGGTAGCAGTTACATCTGTAAAATATCTGGGAGTATGTGTGCGGAATGATTTGAAGTGGAATTATCATATAACATTAATTGTTGGTAAGGTGGGTACCAGGTTGAGATTCATTGGGAGAGTCCTTAGAAAATGTAGTTCATCAACAAAGGAGGTGGCTTACAAAACACTGGTTCGACCTATACTTGAGTATTGCTCATCCGTGTGGGATCCGTACCAGATCGGGTTGACGGAGGAGATAGAGAAGATCCAAAGAAGAGCGGCACGTTTCATCACAGGGTTATTTGGTAAGCGTGATAGCATTACGGAGATGTTTAGCAAACTCAAGTGGCAGACTCTGCAAGAGAGGCGCTCTGCATCGCAGTGTAGCTTGCTGTCCAGATTTCGAGAGGGTGCGTTTCTGGATGAGGTATCGAATATATTGCTTCCCCCTACTTATTCCTCCCGAGGAGATCACGAATGTAAAATTAGAGAGATTCGAACGCGCACAGAGGCTTTCTGGCAGTCGTTCTTCCCGCGAACCATACGCGACTGGAGCAGGAAAGGGAGCTAATGATATTGTCACCTAAAGTGCCCTCCACTACACACCGTTGGGTGGCTTGCGGAGTATAAATGTTGATGTAGACGTAGATGTAGTGTCGATTTTCATGTTAGTCCAGGTATGGTGGGGTACTGAGCGTCTGGGTGGAGTTTAGCAAACGTGACAAGTTTCACATTAACAAGTAACAGTGATAGTTTTTGGGGTGTATAAATTTGTCTAGGGAGAGTCAGAAGCAGGAATAGTTACACAGCCAGCCGGTGTGGCTGAGCGGTTCTAGGCGCTTCAGCCTGGAACCGCGCGACCGCTATGGTCGCAGGTTCGAATCCTGCCTCGGACATGGATGTGTGTGATGTATTTAGGTTGGTTAGGTTTAAGTAGTTCTAAGTTCTAGGGGACTGATGACCTCAGATGTTAAGTCCCATAGTGCTCAGAGCCACTTGAACTTGAATAGTTTCACATTGTGTCACTTACCATAGTGGTGCTAGTTACCAGGGTAGACGACAGGTGGAGAGTGACGTGGGTCAGAGCCAGAGAGAACACCAGCACTGCTGCACAGAATTCTTCATCCCTTTCTGCACATAAAGCATCACGCATCTGCCTTCTTGTTTGCATGCGACTATAACAGAATAGAAAGATTATTCCTGTTGATGCTGTCTTGATCACTTTTCTTTTTCCATGTATAAAAGGCTATTTTATACAAACAACCTTTTGATCAAAATAGATTACTTGTGGTGGGTGTGCACCACATGTCTGTGTGAAAATTAGCAGCCAACCACATTACATTTGAATCAGTGAAGTCAAAGATTGATTGATTGTGCCAAATGTGGAGTTCTAAATTCGTGATTATGCGAAGACTGTATGTGTGCAGAAATAGGGGACTGTGGCATCGTCTGCTAACATCGGAAGTTAAACTATTTTTTCCGAGCTCACTTGTGTTGTAATACTGAATATAGAGCTTTTGACTCTTCTTAATGTTTATTTTATTTTTTGCTTTGTTTTCATTGCAAAGGTTGTCTGATGACTTGATATTTTACCTGCTAGTGTTCTCCCACAAAAGAGACCAAATGTCTGAAAGCAAAAAGGTATTTTGTTTTTTGTGATGCCTGGACAAAGAAAAAGCCTGCACTATATAAATAGGAACATAACTAGACAAAAAAATTTAAATGAGAATTGTTTAAACATCAAAGTAGAAAAATAGTTTTGTATCTTATTTGGCACTTAATAAGAAAATAAGATGCAAAGGATGAAATAAAAAAAGCACTATGTACTGTGTAAATATTGTTTGATGTGTTTGTATTTATAGATTTTCTCATGTGAATAAATGTCGACATTTAGAAGTATTTGGCTGGAAGTTTTCCTATTTTTTTCAGATTGCAGCATTGTAGAGGTCATAATGTATGATCTTTGTCAAGAACATCCACTGTGAACCTACAAAAACTGTTGTCAGTTATAACTCATTCTGTTGCAATACTTCAACTTTTTTGTAAGGAGGACAACACCTCGTAGTCTTGTTTTCACCATCCAGGTGTCACACTGCACAGCAGACAGCACACACAGTTTTGATGTTGACATATAAACAAAAATGAGCACTCAAATGAGTCTCAATATGGGAATAAAATGCCAAGGAAGATGGCACAGTGGTCAGCACACTGGACTCGTATTCAGGTGGACGACAGTTCTAATCCCTGTGTGACCTCCCAGATTTAGGTTTTCCACGATTTCCCTAAATCACACAAGGGAAATCCTGGCATGATTCTGTGAAAAGGGCGTGGTCAATTTCCTTGCCCAATTTTCGCTCTTGAGAGATTGTGTCACATGTGTTCTATCTCTAATGATACCTATGTGTTCTGTCTCTAGTGATAGTGTTCTTGACAGGACATGTAACTCTAATCTTGCTCCCTTTTCAAAATAATATGCCAGGGGCAGTGTAATAGACTCACCGGCAATAAGTACTTGAATTTACTTTGTAGCGTGGGCTTTACTTGATGTGTATAAAAACAAGTTAATAATAATACCTGTTGTTTTTCGTACAGTCACATCCGGATCTGGAGACCCACGGTATCTCGATACACGATGTGGCGACGAGGGCGCAGATGGCTAAGAGACCGATTCCCGCGACACCTCCGCTGCGCTGCCCTCCCTCTGCCAGCCCCACACCCAATGCTACCTCGTCGCCTGTTAGCACACCTAGTCACCACTACCAGCAGCAACGAGCGGCGACACCACCGAGTACACCTCACGAGGGAGGGAAGGTGACCGTAAAGCGTCAGAACGTGCCGGCGAGGGCAGGGAGTGGGAAAGGAAGCAGTGCTGACCATCAGCATCTCAACAACAGGGCGCCTCATCTTCGCATTGCTAGCCCACAGGTAAGCATCAGTTTTGCTTTTGCACAAATGCAAAGGAATGTAACCTATATAAGACATTTTACTTTCAGAGAACAAAAATTGCAACACCAGCAGTTAAAGCAAATAGCATTGCAAACACTTAGGCACTTCTGACTGATGCTAATATTGCCTCTTATTATCCAACCACCCTCACGAACCATTGTAAAAGTGTGTCCTCTCATTACCAGGTACACGAAAAATTTGCATTTTGCAATAAATTCGAATATAGATGCGAATTGTGTCCCAAAATGCAAAAATTCTAACTTATGTAACAGACACGGTTTTATAGAGAATTTTATCCAGGTGAACCATTTTATCAGAAATAGTTTAAAATATCTTTATTTTCTTCATATAACAATTGACAATGTAACCAATTTTTAGTTATTAGTCATCACATGATAGCCCAATATGGAAAGATAACGTGTTTTAAGAAAAAATAGTACACAAGTGTAGCAATGTAGTCATTGGTCTCAGTGTTCTGGCACCAGGCCAATTGCAGATGGTTGAATACTCTGTATATGATACACAGGGCAATGCAATGTTGTACTCAACTGTCGGACTAGCACCTTAGAACAAAGAAACACTTGTGATTCTTGAAACTCTCCCAGCTTAAAGAGTATTGGGACTCCAGCTGGATGATGTAGACCTTTTGCTATGATATTTTGGCTGACAACCATTCAGCCATCTTCAGGTGATTGTTTTGCACTGGAGATTGCTAGTTCACATCACTAACTTTATACCAAAAGTTGGCTCAGATACGCATGTATGAGGGCAGCAGTTACAAGAGCGACCTCTTTCGAGTTTCGCACTCCCTTCGAATGTTGCTCCATCTGTGGCCCACAGGCACATGCGTGATGGTGACACTGCATACACATTCTCTGCCGGAAACAATCACCTGAAGATGGCTGAATGGTTGTCAGCCAAAATATCATAGCAAAAGGTCTACATCATCCAGCTGGAGTCCCAATACTCTTTAAGCTGGGAGAGTTTCAAGAATCACAAGTGTTTCTTTGTTCTAAGGTGCTAGTCCGACAGTTGAGTACAACATTGCATTGCCCTGTGTATCATATACAGAGTATTCAACCATCTGCAATTGGCCTGGTGCCAGAACACTGAGACCAATGACTACATTGCTACACTTGTGTACTATTTTTTCTTAAAACACGTTATCTTTCCATATTGGGCTATCATGTGATGACTAATAACTAAAAATTGGTTACATTGTCAATTGTTATATGAAGAAAATAAAGATATTTTAAACTATTTCTGATAAAATGGTTCACCTGGATAAAATTCTCTATAAAACCGTGTCTGTTACATAAGTTAGAATTTTTGCATTTTGGGACACAATTCGCATCTATATTCGAATTTATTGCAAAATGCAAATTTTTCGACCCTTCGAATGTTGCTCCATCTATGGCCCACAGGCACATGCGTGATGGTGACACTGCATACACATTCTCTGCCGGAATGTGCAATTGCAGAGTTAAAATTAAGATGTCAAAATTAATGAAACTAACTGTTGCTGGTCATAAAATGTTTTCTTTCTGAATAAATTAACAAATTAATCAGGTCTCACACATTATCCAACTGAAAGCTGCCATTACGATTAATAAGATCTTGTGCTAAATGTATTTCCAGTGTTTCCTTAACAATTGAATCCCAGAAGGACCTCATCGAGGCCAAGGTTTGTGTGGCAGAATAATCCGTGGAATATCCAGTGGAGAGACAATGCTTGGCTATGGCTGACTTACTGGCCTGTTAAAGGCAATTGTTGTGATCATGTTCGATGCACCTTTCATGCACTGTGTTCATTGTTTGACCAATGTGGGCTGTGCCACACTGGCAATGTATTCTGTAGATTCCAGCCATCAGCAATTCCAGAATGTCCTTTGCCAATCCGAGAAAAGCGCAAGTGTTTGTAGGTGGACAGAAGATTACTTGCACAGGATGTTTCCTCAAGATTCTGCCTAATTTCGATGAAATATTGCTGACATACGCGAGGAATGCCCTGGACTTGAACTGCTCCTTTCCACTTGATCTTGTGGGTGGTCACATTTCTTATTCCTTATGGTATGTGCCTATTTCTTCGCACCGGCATTCTTCAAAAACAATTGCTGGAAATGATGAACAAAAATCTAAATGACAAGATTGGTCTTTGCGGTACACAAAGACGTGAGGGGAAATGTTGACGTAATCGGCATGTGGTGCTGCCAGCAGAAATTGCAACGTTTAACTTCACCTCGCAATTTTGACACTACAGCGACTAAGTTGCTGGCATTGGCAGAAATTAAAAAGACAGGGAAGTCGACATGAAGTGTTCGGACAAATCCGATAGGTGACGAAACTGAGCAACGGGCCCAAACAGGCGCCTTTTACTGTGCCACTTACGTGCAGTTACCATTGTTAGCAAAGTGGTTATTGCCAAGTGTGAATATGCATAGTTTTTCTTTCAATTTGTGCTGTAAGGGAGACAGATAGGCTGCTACTTTGTTGACATACAGAATATCTAATAATAAATCAATACTTATATCTAAAAACAAAGATGATGCGACTTACCAAACGAAAGTGCTGGCAGGTCGACAGACACACAAACAAACACAAACATACACAAACATACACAAGCAGACATATTTGCTTGTGTCTGTATATGTGTGGATGGATATGTGTGTGTGTGTGCGAGTGTATACCCGTCCTTTTTTCCCCCTAAGGTAAGTCTTTCTGCTCCTGGGATTGGAATGACTCCTTACCCTCTCCCTTAAAACCCACATCCTTTCGTCTTTCCCTCTCCTTCCCTCTTTCCTGATGAGGCAACAGTTTGTTGCGAAAGCTTGAATTTTGTGTTTATGTTTGTGTTTGTTTGTGTGTCTGTCGACCTGCCATCACTTTCGTTTGATAAGTCGCATCATCTTTGTTTTTAGATATATTTTTCCTACATGGAATGTTTCCCTCCATTATAATTAAATCAATACTTAAATATACAGCTCTAAAACATATATACAATGTGAAGCCGATATTTTTATGGGCCAGTACATCAATATTTTTTCAGGTGATTTATTGATACTTTTCCTTGACATATTGAGAGTCGATGATATTTTTTTAATTATCAATGTATCAGATTCCCAATATCTTAAAAAATATTGAGAGACCTAATACAGAGCCTTCCGTGCTACATGAAAGAAGCCAACTACTTCCCGAACAGTCTCAGATCCACTCTCACTCCTCTCCTACCTGGAGCTTTCCGTGTCACTAATGATGCAACCTCACTTTACCCAAACATCCTGCATACACATAGCATCTCAACTGTAGAACACTACCTTCTCTCCAGCAGCCATCTGAAAGTGTTCCTAAAACATCATTTATTGTGATCCTAGTCACCTTCATCCTTATCCAAAACTACTTCCCTTGAGAGGACTAGTGGTACAAAAAAATCAGGGGGGACTGCTATGGGAACCAGAACAACTCCCTCACCATGCAGTCTTTTTCATAGGACAAATGGAAGAGGCATTCCTCAAGACCCAGAAGCTCTGCTCCCTGGCTTGGTGTAGATTTATCAATTATGTCTCTGTCGCTGTTCTCAGAGTGAAGAAGAAATTCGCTTTTTGTAACAGCTTAACTCATTTTCCCAACACTAGTCCTTTTCTGTATCCATGTCACTGACCCCCTGTACACAAACTTCAGTGCATATAAAACCAGCCACTAAGCAATGATATCTATGTTTTTTTTTTTTTTTTTTTTGGCACTGCCTCCTCTTCCATATCAAATACTCCCTTCCCTACGTCCTACTCTTCCACTGCAAACTTATCTGCTGTACCACCAAATCCTGCAATAGTGAAAATAAATAATTTCTGTAGACAGTGACAAATACACCATCATCATCATCATCATCATCATCATCAGTGTTCTGCCAAAAGACAGGTTTTCACATGGTAGTTCTCAGGCTGTCCGGTCTTCTGCCATCCTCTTCAGGTCTGCATAATTTCCTCTTCCCTTTATGTCGTCTATCCTCTTGTATTGCCTTCTTCATCTCAGTCTTCTCCCACAAACCAATCCTTCCAAAGCATCTACTAGCAAGCACTCCCTTCTCAATGAATGTCCCAACCAGTTCTTTTTCCTTTCTCTTACAACCTTCAGCAGTCATCTTCTCTCACCAACCCTTTCCAATACTCTTTCATTACTCACTCTTTTCCATCCAGCGTATTCTCCCCATTCTCCTCCACATCCACATCTCAGGTTGTTTTAAAAAGCTGTACACAACTGTGAACTCAAGCCATGGGAAATTAATCAGTTACTGTATTTAGCTTTCCATCCCTATCCACTTCAAGGCTGTTATCCACCTTTATTGATCTTGAAAGTATAAATTACTAAAACTTTGATATTTGTTCCTTTCATTTTGAAAGTCATTTGGTAAAACTCACTATTTTCGCTGAGTACTGATGAAACAGTTGTTATACTTGATGAATATATGTTTATAATACACACTCAGATAGCTTAGCATGTTAATATGCTGCTTTTGGGATTCAGGGAGGTGAGCCGGTTTCAGATCGCATCTGCCATGCAGATTATGATAAGGGCTGGTGAGCCAGCCAGTCCAGTTGCAGCTTTGTATGTGTGTGTTTTTTGCACAATTTGCAGTCTGTGACACATGCAAACATGAAAGAGCTATTCATTGCCTGACATTTCATTAATCAATTAATTGTGTTATCCAGGTAACCAATGCTGGAGCCAACAGTTCAGAGAGCTCAGAAAGTGGGGATGAAACTGAATCTGAATCGGAAGATGCTGTCGACGATAAGACAGGCCTTTTGCCAATGTCTGTTAAAGAAGAGCTTATGGTGCTACCAGAAATTAAGACAGAACCTATTGAAGACACAGAACCATCCCCCAGGGCAAAAGTACGGCGGACTAACAGCGTTGGGTAAGTGTTAAAGTAAAGTTGTCTTCTCTAAATTGGCCTAACATCTCGAGCACAGAGACATTGCTAGCTGCGTAGTTCCTGCAATTTTTCAAGCTGGAATACATACTACCACAACCACACCCAAACTCGCTCATACATCATGACACTGTCTTTTTTTGAGTGGTTGCTTGTTCTAACAAGAATAAGAGAGGGCAGAGAGCAAAGGCCGATTAAGATGACTGTCTTTTTGAGTTTTTTCAAAAAAAATTGCTACAGTTTAATTTATTTTCTGAAATTGTGCTTACTTAAAATTTGCACACTTTTGCATGCATTTGAACCAATTCTGGTAACTTTTTGCAGTCTGATGTTGGTACCTCAAAGCTGTGGTTTTGCAAGAATTCACGTTTCTTGAGGTGTTGCATGTTACTGTCCATGCACTTTTTGTTTGAAATTAAGTGACAAAAAGAAGCCAGTGGGTGATAAATCACAGTCAAGTCACATTAATGTGAGCAGCATCTGTGTTCGACAGCTACATGCAATAACCACTCACAGATGGCAGTTGGCAGCACTAGCAGTGGAGGGTATATAAAGTGGGGGAGGGGTGAATGTGGAAAATAGTGCAGTTGTTGTCCTAGTGTGGAAATGGAGCAATTTATGTGATGTCCTAAATAGCATGAAGATAGGCCTTTGGGTCAAATGTGGAAGCATTTTGGAAATGGTTAAATTTGTAGACTGTTCTCGTGCTACGGTGGTTAAAATATACTGTATATGACGAAGTGGTGGTATCCAAAATTAGGGCTGAGGCAGTTGTGGTGGACCACAGGCCATAGAGATCAGGGGGAATTGCAGCTATGGAGATGTGTGTATGGGTAAATTTACTTGCAACCATTGAGTAACTAACTGCACAGATGAATCAGAGGGCTACCAGCAGTGTTCCCTCAGTGACAGTTCAGCAGTTGTTGCTGCGTGTGACCTCTGCGGCAGGTGCCTGTTCGTCGGCTACAAAGGCTGGAATTTGCACACCAGTACCACAACTGGACATCACATTCTTAGAGTAATCACATTTTGTGATCCATTGAACCTATGGCCATTGGCGTGTACGACCCTGCAACAATTGTCGGAAGGGTCCAGGCGGGAGGAGAGAGCATTATAATCTGGGAAATATTTTCGTGTCATTCCCTGGGTGATCTCTCATTCTGGAAAGCGTTTTGGATTAGCACAAGTATGCGTCTATCCTTGGGGCTGTGTTCACCCCTACATGCAGTTGGCTTTTTGCTCGGCATGATGGTATCTACCAACAGGACTGTGCAACATCTTGCACAGCTTGTGTGTCACAGAACTCCATTCTGAAATCTAGAAATGGACAGGCAGTCTACATCAGAATTATTTTTTCTTCTAGCATGGTGTTGCAAACTATATAATTCATCCTAAATGCACCCTTTTCGTTAACTACAAATGTGAGGTGAAAAGCAAAAAGGGACCTCTTGTTCATTGTTGCCAAAAAGAGTAGTTTGCCTAAGAACTACCGTTTTTTTTATTTATTTTTTAGTTTAATACGCTTTACTTTGTCCTCTACAAGCTAAAACCAATAATAAAATTTTTGAATACATAAAACACTCAACTGTGTCTTTAAACTAGAAAAAGTCAAGATGATACTTAATATGGTTAACACTCCTTGTTATACATGTTTGAGCTCTCCTCCTCAAAGACATGAAGTTATGCTACAAGGAAATGACTTGTCACCAAGGATTTCACTTCAGTGTATGAGAATATGTTTAAACAAATCACTGTTCAACTAACTTTTTACCTGTGTGCTGGCTAAGGACAGTGTACTTCCAACTATAACACAACATCAGACATAACTCTTGCAACAGAATTTGCCTCACAGCAACCAAAATCAATTAGAACCCTTAGGCTGACAGTCTACTCCAAACTGCAATAAGACAACCCAAGTCTTCATATAACTCTACATTATTGATCAAAATCTGGTGCCAGCTGATGTCAGGTCAACATGTTTACCTACCTAACAAAAGTATTGTCATTGTGAATATACTCTGTGAATATAGTATCCTTCTGGTTTTGGTCTGTTGCTGCTGGCTTAGCCCAGCATCATTGGTTCTCCGATGTCCAGGGACTTTTGAAACATCATCTGAACAAATTGCCAGCACATTTTCTAATGTAAAGTCATCCGGTAGTTAATTACTCAGAATAACTCTGAACATAATTGCTTTGAGCCACACTCCATTATACAGAGCTACTATAAATCATTCATTTGTTTTGAAAGTTCTATTTTGCCCACCAGTTGGCATTACGTGTGCACTGCCTTGACAAAATGCGGACAAAGTGAGAAAAGAGTTTTTGTGTGGAATATGCGAGGTTTTTGTCTGATACAAAAGTGCAGTGTGCATTCAGAAGGAATCATGGAAAGGAACTACCATTAGTAATTTGGAAATCCTGGTTGTCTCAGTAAACAGAAAAGTACCAGTCGACCAACTGTGCCAGGTCAAACTATGGAGATGGTAAGGGAAATTTTCATATGCAGTCCAAAAATATCAGTGGTCTGTGCAAACCACAAATATGGACTATTGCAGCAAACCACATGGAAGATTTTGCAACAGTCGTTACATTTCAAACTACTGTCTGTAGCTCATGCAACAAATAAAATTAGAAGATTATGTGCAGTGCCTTCAGTTTTTCACCACAACATTTTGCCTCCAAGCTGATATTGAGCAATAAACCAACCTTCCATTTATCTAGAAATGTTAATCGCCACAATGTGAGATTCTGGGTCACTAAAAGTCCTCATGAAATCAGGCATATGAATGAGATTCCAAACAGATATGTTTCCTGTGCAGTGTCACAGATGAAGCTGTATGCGCCGTTTTTCTTCTGCGAGAAGACTGTGACAGGTACCTCTTACCTTGACATGTTGCAGTTGCAGTTATTTACACAACTGACTGCTGAATCTGAGGATTCCAACTCCAACAAGACTTCCCATTGGAGTATTGATGTTCGTTACCTAAATGATGAACTTACATGTCTCTGGATCGGGCGTAGAATTGTGACAATGTGGTTCTGTTACCTTAACTTAAAGGTAGTGAAGAAAGGAATAGTTACTGAGAAGAATTATGAGACTAAAGAATTTAACATAAATTAATGCCAGGTGGGTACTTAGAAACAAGGACATGCTGTAACACCAGTTCCCACCTGCAGAGTGTTGAGAAACTGTTGTCTGGGGTAACTATTCGTATGACATGTGTAGTGAAATAGGAACTGAGGTCACAATTGTCATGTTGTACAGCATACTCTACAACAGGATCTTGTGCGTTGCCAATATACACCCTGTGTCTATCGTTACTCATCCATCTGATAGCTTGGTGACGGTCACACCAGTGTAGAAAGCCGAACAGTGTTTACATAACAACTGCTATATGATGTGTCAATTCGTGGTTGGCTCTCCTTTTGATAGTATGTGTTTTGACAGTTACAGGGCTGGTATACGTGGTGGTAGGACAGTGCATAGGGCAAGTCTTACAGTGAGGATGGTCACAAGGGTAGGAGCCAAAGAGCAGGGAAATGAATGAGAAGGAGCATAGAGGCTGACAAGAATATTGAGGAGTTTGGCAGCGGGGGGAGGAGGGGGGGGCTAAAAGGTATCATAGATGTGGTGGGCAAATTGTCAAACAAAAAGGACATCATTTCAGGGCATGATTGTAAGAAATCATGGCCGTGCTGAAGTAGCTGATTAATACATTCAAGACCAGGATAGTACTGAGTGACTAGTGGTGTATTCCTATATTGTTTTTTCAAGGGATCAGCAGTACCAGGATAGACTGTGATAACTGAGACATCTGCTTTTGAATTAGGCTCAAGTGAGAGTGATGGTGTAGAGCTGTAAATAGTTTGCTTCTTAACAAATACATTTAATTTGAATTCTAGGGCTGTATGCCAGGGAAAGTGTGGCGTGGAGAAGATGGCAGATGTCAGAACGTAGGTATTGTGGTTTGTTTGCAGGTTTAATGTGAATTGAAGTGTATAGCGGACCCTTGGTGAGGGTGAGGTCAACATAAAGGAAAGTACCTTGGGAGTCAGAACAGGACTGTGTGAAATTTAACTGGGAGAAAGTATTTAGAGATTCCAAAAATTTTCATCAATGTATCTAAACCAAATCAGGGAGTGAAGCGTTATGGATCCCAGGAAAACTTTCAAGTAAAGTAGGTTTGGAATGAGGTGCACACTGGTTGAGATATATTAAGCAGCAGACAGACCATGTACATGGGTGTGTTGGTATAGAGGGAGGTGGCACTAATGGCGACAAGCAAGGTGTGTGGTGGGAGTGGGATGGGCACAGATTTAAGATGATCTAGGAAGTATTTGGTGTCTCTGATACAAGAAGGGAGTTGTCGTACTATAGGTTGCAGGTGTTGATCAACTAAAGTAGACATACATTCAATGGGTGCCTTGCTTTGAAGCCAGCAACTGTGGGATCGCCAGGGTGGTTGGGTTTGTGGATCATAAGAAGAAGGTAAAATGTGGGAATGTGTGATTTGAGTGGGAAAAAAGTTTTATGGACTGTACTGCCGTAATGTATGTTAATTTCTTTGGTCTTAGCATTTCTTCTCAGAAGAAATTCCTTTCTCCACTCCCTTTTAGTTTTATGTATCTTTTATATTCTGACTTGTCTAGTCCCCCCATCTATCCCCACCTCCACTTTTCTACCACTTAACTTTCCATTCTTACTAGTACTTGCACAATGTTTTGTCAGTAATCTCTGTCTTGCTTATGACAATTTCTTCCACCTTTAAGTTCTCAGGTTTTCAAATATTGTCTGGTGCAATCCCCAACAATTCCTTATTTCCTTCTCATTTCATCTGGTAAGTGTCACCTGACCAAAGGTTCTGAGTGGATGTTCAATGACCCTCTCCATTTCTTAACCCTCGCCAGTCCTTTTCCTTCATCCCTTTTCCTTTTTCTTCGACCCTTCTGCCAGAAGAAGGAGCCACTGTCTCTGAAACATTTGCAGATTTCCTTCACTTTTATATGTGTTTTCTCCTACTGCTGGCTGGTTGAGTAGATCTTTTATCCATCCAGGTATATTATACTTTTTAAAAGATTTATTATTTTCATTTATATATGTTCTCTCTTCTGTGCCACACTAATGCTGGGTAAAAGATAGTGTAAGCCATTTGTCCTTCTAGTATTTTGTTTATGACTGTTACTGTTATTTTCCAACAGAGATTAGCACTTGTAAAGTAGAATGACAAAATAATTGTGACATCAGTGTTAAAAATTCTTCAAGTTCCCTTATTTTGTAGAGTACTCTTATCAGGGGTGTCCCAGTATGTATATAGATATTACAAAGTATTAATCATTTTGTTCTGATCTAAATGATATCAGTATCAGTATGCAGTATTCAGTATGTGTCCTGTCAACTAATCCTTTCTTTTAGTCATCTTGTGCTACAAATTTATTTTTCTCCTATTTGAGTCAGTATCTCTTCATTATTTATGTGATCTACTCACCTAATCTTCTGTTTCACAACATTTTTAACGTTTAATTCTCTTCTTGTCTGAATTGTTTATGATCCAAGTTTCACTACTGTACAGGGCTACACACCAGATGAATACCGTTATGAAAGATTATATAGCAAAACACATTCACACATTTTAGTGTCTTATGTCCTAATTTAATTCCCTCAGCATTGCCTGTTCTAATTCACCTACATTCCATGACATATGTATTACTTTTGTTGTTGATCATGTTATAATCTGTTTTCAAGACATTCTTCATTCCCTTCAGTTGCTCTTACAAGTCCTTAGCAGTCTCTGACAGAATGACAATGTTATAGGCAAACCTCAAAGTTTTTATTTCTTCTCTCTGTGCTTTAGTTCCATTTCCACATTACTCTTTAGGTTCGTTTAGTGATTGCTCAATGTACACATTGAATAACGTGGATATAGGGTACAGCCCTGTCTCATCCCTTCTCAACTAATGCCCTTCATTTCTTATAACTGCAAATTGATGTCTGTTGCAGATAAACTTTTACTCCCTGTGTTTCAAGTCAGCATCCTTCAGGATTTTAGAGAGTATACTCATGTTGACATTGTCCAACACTTTCTCTAAACCTACAAATGCTATAAATGTAAGTTTGCATTTCTCCAATCTGTCCTGCAGGATAATTCATAATGTCAGTATTGCTTCACATGTTGGAACACAAACAGATCTTCCTGTAGGCTGCCTTCTAGCATTCCTGCAATTCTCTCTTTAAAATATTTGATGCTGTTATTGATACTAAGGAGAGGTGCCCAGCTGTGTGATTGAGTTTTTGTAACCATCTGTACGGTGATGCAGGCTAAGGTCCCAGGTCTCACACCCTGCGGCCATTTACCCCACTGGGCCATCATGTCATGCATATTGCATTGTGAAGAGTAACTCTGAAAGATTTTTTTACAAACATTCGATACGCGAACCATGAGTGACCTGGCAGATGTCAATATGGTAATCGAATTCTTGCCATACCCGTCCCAGTATGGCGTCATCGACTGTCGCAGTGCTTCCCGTATTCTCTCCCGAAGCTCTGCTACATCATGTGGTACATACACCGGATCTTTAATGTGTACCCACAGAAAAAAGTCACACAGAGTGACATCTGGTTATCGGGGAGGCCATTTCATGAAATAGCTGTCCCCTTCTGTAACACAGCCAGTCCATCAATGCAATCATCAGGTACCCACTATCTTCATGAAGAAAATGGTGTGGAGCCCCATCCTGTTGAAAGATGAACAGAGAGTCCAATTGCATTTGAGACACCAGCCGTTGCTGCAACATGTCCAAGTAGGAATATCCAGTGACAGTGCTCTCGGTGAAGAAGAATGGCCCGTATAGTTTTTGATGTGACGAGGCACAAAAAACATTGACCTTTGGGGAATCACACTCAAATTCAATGCATTTGTGTGGATGATCAGTACCCCAGATTCAGCAGTTATGCCTGTTCACTTTCCCATTAGTGTGAAAAGTGGCTTTGTCGCTAAAAATTAAGTGATCAACAATGCCATCCCTATCCTCATTCAGTTGTTGCAACTGTGAACAAAACTCAAAACGCTTGTCTTTGTCATCGTCATTGAGCTTCTGCACTAGTTCCAATTTGAATGGTTTCATAGACAGCTTCTATTGCAGGACTTTCCACAGTGTCATTGGAGCCATTTTGAGTTCACAGGATGCACGACACACCTATTTCTTTGGACTGCTTATAAGTGTGTCTCGTACGTGCTCCACATTCACTTCTCTCACACTGGGACGTCCGCTTCTCTTTGCCGGGCATGTCCACTTCTCTTTGCTGGGCACAAGCAACCTGTCATAACGAATTTGTTTTGCCAGTGGTAAATGGCCATCCTTGTTGGTGGCTTCTTACTGCACTTTGTGCTAAACATCTGTTGAACAGCTGTAGCACACTTGTTTTTGTCAAACTTCAACACACAAAAAACTCGCTCCACACCTGAACTCACCAAGTTTGCGACTAGCGCTGACTATCGGCAAATTACCAAACTATGCTGTGGCAGTATACATGGAAATAAAACTTTCAGGGTCTCTCTTGAAAATGACGTATGTATGATATCTGTACAGTGTTTGGTTCTTGTGCAATAAATAATTGAAAGTGTTCCCGTCCTTTATGTACACCCTGTATATTACAGAGTGGTTACGTGGTGTAGTGGATAGGGTGATGCCTCCACTTTCAGAAGGTTGTGGGTTTGAAACTGGTCAGGTTCTTTAATTTTTTTATTTTTAAATCTTTATTGAAATGACTTTTATCATTTTTATTCAGTTAATGGTTTAAATGTAATTTTTTTATTGCTATGCTTTTGTCACATCATTTTAACCATTGTATAAACTTCTTCATTTGTATTCTTCCTTTTCCACTCAGAATTTTTATGAGTGTGAATTTAATTATATTTATATATTATGATATTTAATCATTTGAAACTGCCTGTGTATCAGTTGATAAACAAAAGATGAAAAGATTTGTTTATATTGGCCTTGCATTGAAATAAAAAATGTATTTTTTGTTACAAGATGTGCATTTTTTAAATGGTAATCATACAAACGTTTCATACAGTGTAAATTCATATTGCCCTATGAGCAGAATAACGCAGATGAAGATTAAAATGAAAGGAGGAGTATGGAAAATGAAATTAGAGAATATGGGAAATAGAAATAATAAATGTGATAACATGGACAAAAAATATGATGGTAAAACAAAAGAAGTTAAATTGAAGTTAATGCATAAAATTAATTAAAATCACATGAACAAAGATTTCAAGTGGAAAAACAGTGATACAAAGAAAAATGAGATCAAATGAGGAATTTGATATGATGATTAAAAGGATGTGATGAAGGAATAGAAATTAAAAATTATATTTAAACATATTGATTGAGTAAAAATAATGTTGAAATAATTTTAATAAAAATTCAAAAAAGGAAAGGATTTAAAGTACCTGATGAAATTCAATCCCATGACTTTCTGCATGAGAAGTCTGTATCCTATCCATTACACCATTCAACACATTTAGAGTGTATAATTTTTTTTTTTTTACCCTATTGAGCATCACAAAATTCCGAATTTATTTTTTTGTCGATTACTTGCAATCGATGACCCACCAGAATGAATGCCTGCAGGGTGTGATACATTTGATCTTAACCTACATTATAATATAGATGGTTTCAAAAAGTCAGTCCCACTGCTCTTTGTAAGAATTGTTCCAAATCTATAATTGGGATGCCCGTAGTTCTTAAAGATATGTTTCAGCTGTTAGCGTTCCAAAGAGGATTTTTCTGCAGGTCTTCACCTCGAGGTGCCGGGAAAGCAGTGCAATCGCAATCGCATCTGAACAACCGTAGTAGTCAGCAGCAACAGCAACAGCAGCAGCAACAACAACAACAGCAACAGCAGCAGCAACAGGTGCAGGTGAAGATGGAGCCAGCAGAGACAGTGCACCAGCAGGTGCAGATGATAAAGCTGGAGCCGGGTGAGGCGTGGACCACCAAGCAGGACGGCTCGGCCACGATAGTGCTGGACCGGCACAGCTCGTCATTGCTGCAACAGCAACAGCAGCAGAAGCAGTTGCAGAGGCAGGAACAGCAGAAGCAACAGCAGCGGCCAGAGCACAAGCAGCAGAAGCAGCCGTACCAGCCGCGCCTCGTACACGTCCGAAAGGCCTACAACATCGCCACCCTGCAGGACCTCGACGGCATCGACATGATGAACCTGCCTGTCGACCTGGAAGATTCTTCTGACATAAAGTGAGTACCTGGAATAAATATTTCACTCTGCAGCAGAATATGCACTAATTTGAAACTTACTGGCAGAATAAGAGTGTGGGCCGGACTGGGCCTCAAACTGGGAACTTCGGCAAACTGAGCTAGAGAGCACAACTTATGTATGCACTCCCTTCCCCGTGCTCTTACACCCACACCACAGCCTAACAGTTTTATAGGTGTCTTTTTTTCTAGGTGGTCAGGGCAGAAGTAAACACTTGAAGTTTGCCAGTAACATTTTAATTCTATCAGAGACAGCAAAGGAGTTGGAAGGTCGATTGAAATGAATTAATATTGTCTTGCAGATAGGCACTGAAACTTGTGTGTTAAAAAGTAGAGACAAGATGAGAGTACAAAAGACAAGATGAGAGTACAAACTTTTGAAATGTGGTGCTAGAGAAGAATCCTGAAAATCAGATGTGTCATACAGATAACTAATGGAAATTTATTGAATTGAGTCAAGGAGAAAATACCTTCAGATACGTTTACTAAATGAAGGGATCAGTTGATAAGACACTTCTTGACACCTCAAGGAATTGTCAGTTAGGTAATGAAGGGAAATGCGTTTGCAAATGTGTGTGCGTTTAGGAAGGGAGGGGGGGGGGGGGGGGGTTGTAGAGGTAGACCAACATTTGACTGCAGTGAGCGGTTTCAAATGGATGTTGGTTCCACAGATACGCAGAGATGAAGTGGCTTGCATATGAAATTCATTTTCAGACTAGAAATTTGTACCTGTATTCTAGAGTAATGCTTTGTATGTCATTCCTTCCAATTGTCACAACTGCCCATAGTGGTTATACCTCGTCAGAATTCTCACAAATCAATGAAAAAACCTGAAACCTTGGATTTTCCTCTAATGTTGTTCATTTTCAGTTATTTACATGTCACCCCTGTTCCATCATTGACAGCGCTAGGGCAGTCACACCCTAACTATGTATTTTTGAGATATTCAGTCACATTAGCATTAGGTTTAATGGAAATAGGCATCTGAGAGTTGAGGTATAAGATGAACTAATTATTAAAAATCAATAATATACTGAAACATCTTGCTTTATGCTCAAGTTTTATTATTGTGCAACATTTTAACCAAAAGCTAGTTTTTCATGCATCTCAATGTTTATGAAGTAATATCTTGTGCACTACGTGTTGGACAATGAAATAATTTTGCAAGTACAGTCAGGGTATTTGTGGGTACTGTCTGCAAACTATGTTGCATATAGAATTGGTAGCAAAGAAGTAATAAATTAAAACATTATCTCTGTAATGACGGCCTTGTGGAAACGATAGATTGTTGCTCACCATGCGGAGGAGGCGTTGCGTTGTAGTCAGGCGTGAGGAAAAGACTGCTACACCTTCAGCTTTCAGTCTTAAGCCATTCTTCTAAAGGAGAAAACACACACCCAGATTCACACAAGCACAACTTACTCTCTGGCCACTGAGGCTCTGAAATGTCGGCCTCAGTGGTCATATGTTTGGGAGTTGTGCTCATGTGAATGTGCGTGTGTTTTCTACTTTAGAAGAAGGCCTTGTGGCCGAAAGCTCAAATGTGTTGCAGTCTTCTTGTTGATTTTTCTGCAATTCCATGTCTCTTCTGTATGGTGAGTAGCAATCTATCCTCTCCATAATATTGTCATTATTCCATCCTAGATTTTCCACAGTTAGGAAAGATCACGTCCAATGCTGACGTTTTACTACAAAAATGCGAATATGTGGTGAACGATAAACTTTGTTTCTTTCATCACTTCGTGGAGGGTGTCAGTGAGAAAAAGTTTAGTAAAGGTTTGAAGTTACATGTAAACTTTGTCAGAAGTCACTAAGTGCTTTTATTCTCAAATAACCGACAAATAAAGTCAGCATATTTTGCGAGCCTTCAGTTATGCTGCCTCCAGAGAAGCTCGCAGTCCTAACTGTAATACTTGTTTTATTGTGTTAAAGCTTTCGCATAAGATTACACCTCTTAATGAGTAGATTTTGACAGAATTTTAAATTTGTGGGAAATGTTGAAAATAAATGTTTGTTGGCCCCGGAAGCCATTTGATAGCAATTATTGGTACAGTGTCCCTTGATAGTCACTTAGAGTAGTATAGAATGTTAGTTATGTACATGATTTTAATATCAGTGATCACAGATATTATTGATTTCATTTAGTAAAATTATTGGAATATTTTTGGGTTAATTAATTATCAGTCACTCTGTAAAAGAAATCAACCTTTTGTTGCCGTTACATGTATGTGTCCTACATACTTTGGTAAATTCCCTCTTTACTCATCGTTTCAATTCAGCTTTTGGCTGTGGTGCACTGTGTATTTTTCTTGAAATCTATTATTTTATGAAGTTGCAGCTATACAGTATAAAAATTCATTGGTAAGCATTCAGACATCAGGGTCAATCATATAAGATGTTACAACACATTCATCTTGTGAGTGGTTCGATGTATTGAAGTAACCTGTTAAACAGATGATAGCGCCCAGAGGGAAGCATAATTTTACTCTGTAGTTAACATTGTGCACTTTGATATCCATCAAGATAAAGAATCAAGTACATTATTATTATTATTATTTCTTTCCTTTCTGAGACATTATGTCCGGTTAAAAATGGAAAGTGACGCGGACCTTGATCAAGCGTGACTTCCTTTTAACTGTGCGGTATATGTTACATTGCATTTAGGAACTTTCGGGTAATTGAACATGTATCAATAATTACAGATTTCTGTAGTTGTATATATATATATATATATATATATATATATATATATATATATATATATATATGTTTGGATGTAGCTGTATTGTGTTGATGTACTGGTGGATATTGTGTGGTATGACTCCTGTAGTTGATAGTATAATTGGTACAATGTCAACTTTATCCTGATGCCACATGTCCTTGACTTCCTCAGCCAGTTGGATGTATTTTTCAATTTTTTCTCCTGTTTTCTTCTGTATATTTATTGTATTGGGTATGGATATTTCGATTAGTTGTGTTAATTTCTTCTTTTTATTGGTGAGTATGATGTCAGGTTTGTTATGTGGTGTTGTTTTATCTGTTATAATGGTTCTGTTCCATTATAATTTGTATTCATCATTCTCCAGTACATTTTGCGGTGCATACTTGTATGTGGGAACGTGTTGTTTTATTAGTTTATGTTGTATGGCAAGTTGTTGTTGTATTATTTTCGCTACATTGTCGTGTCTTCTGGGGTATTCTGTATTTGCTAGTATTGTACATCCGCTTGTGATGTGATCTACTGTTTCTATTTGTTGTTTGCAAAGTCTGCATTTATCTGTTGTGGTATTGGGATCTTTAATAATATGCTTGCTGTAATATCTGGTGTTTATTGTTTGATCCTGTATTGCAATCATGAATCCTTCCGTCTCACTGTATATATTGCCTTTTATTAGCCATGTGTTGGATGCGTCTTGATCAATGTGTGGCTGTGTTAGATGATACGGGTGCTTGCCATGTAGTGTTATTATTATTATTATTATTATTATTATTATTATTGATATCCGCTGTTGTGATGTAAGCAGTGCCAGACAGGGTTTTATGCCAAGATCAATTGGTATGCACAGTGAGAAGATGGACTGAGGCTATGAAGATAAAAAAGTATTTTCTCTTGTCCTCCTCTACACCATAGTGATGCAGGGTCAGCTATAATTTTTGTGTATGGAGCTGTATGCTAACATTTATAGTATCAGAATTAGCTGAGGAAAATCGGTCAAAAGGACGGACAAGAGCTCCATGTGGTGGTGTTTACGTTGCTGTAGCAGACTCCGGCTGTCTTCCCCCTCAATTTTATCATTTATGTTGACATTAACAAGCATCAAATCACAGAACTCCTCCTATTGTGAGTTTTATGTGTCACACATTTTTTTTCATAGTAGTAGGGTCTCTTAGTTTTGTGCTTGTGGCTGTGTGTTACTTCTTACCTGTTTTAACACGTTCTGTATAATTTTGATTTTGAGAAATCTTTTTGTGTTACCAGGCCGGCTCCTGAGCTGATGCAGGAGACGCACACCTGCTTTTTCTCGTTGATCCGAGATGTGATTTGCTCGACGGTGCAACACCGGATGGCAATGCCGACCCTCCAGGACAGGTTGCGGGCCTGGCAGGAGAACCCCATCTCGCCCCTCAACGACTGGTACCACCTGGCACCTGACTCGTGGGTCAGCTTGCTGCCGTCTGCCATCGGTTTCCTCTGTGGTGACTACCCTGGTGAGTGTGTGTGTGTGTGTGTGTGTGTGTGTGTGTGTGTGTGTGTGTGCGTGTGTGTGTGTGTGTGTGTGTGTGTGTGTGAAGCTGTGCCAGCCAGAATAGATTTTGTCATCTTTTTGTTCAGGTATATAACAGTTTTTCATCTACAATAATATAAGGGTGGTTCAGAAAGTGAGCTCCAGCTATGACACACCTATGTGATATTAGTCCTTTAAACATAAAGGATTTTCCCTGCCTTTATAGTAATTAACATGAATAATGCATTTTATAATAATGTTTACAATAAATGTGTCATATATAATTACAGAAGTTACTGTTCTTTCATTGTCATAAGTTGTTCAGGAGATGGTGTTATTCTTCACGCATAATAGTATTAAACTTTCAGATCCATTATTTTAATAGACAGAAATACAGTTTTGTTCTCCAACTTACAATTTATTCCCATATTTCTACCCAAAAATGTGTTCACAAAACATCTTGACTTACAAATAATTGTTCATAGAGAAGTTGCCAGAAGAAAAAATATTGAAAATTTCTTAGATGCATGAATGTTTTAAAACAACTGAAAATAAATGGCATATATGTTCCGTGTTTCACATCTAAGAGGCAGCTGAACTAATCTGAAATGAACTTAAACTGTGGTTAAAACAATAGACATTATTGTTGTACATTTCAGAGTTGTGAACAAAGTGAATAACCAGTGATGCCACCACATTTGGTCTTAAATAGATTCTCTTTTGAGACTCAAGAGTTCTCAAAAATAGCTGTTTTCAATTACAGACAGTTTTCTATACAGAACAAATTTGCGATGGAAAAAAAAAAAAAAAAAAAAAAAAAAAAAAAAAAAAAATTACGGGGATGTGCTGAAAAGTAATGCCTCTGAATTTTTGTGTGGAAACTCTTAAAACTTTTTAAATAAAACAAATGTTATTAGTATCCCATATCTTTATTCTTCATGTCTACATAGTTATTTCTCAATGTGATCACCTCGGTGATGAACTCATTTCTCCCAACAAGAGCCAGTTTGTTGACACGATGACTTCTTTGACGGAGCCACAGCCTTGCCTATGCATGCACCTGTTCAAAGTCCTCGAAGGTGTTAAAGTTTTGGAAACAGATGAAAATCAGATGAAACCGAGCGGGACGGCGTGGAGGATGATCGATGACAAGTGAACCCGCATAATGGATTGGTGCAGGTGTCACAGCACTCGTCTGTGGTCTGGCATTGTCCTGCTGAAGGAGAAGGTGCTGTAAGTGTTGACAAACTCTTCAAATTCTAAACTCGATTACAGTATTCTGTTTCTTGGGCACTGACACAGTTATGTTACGCACCACTATGTTACATGCTACAGTTCTAGCTGCAGAGGGCTGCAGATATGTAGACAAGAGTACAGATGTAGAACCTTAATAACATCTGTTTTATTTAAAATCAAAGGCATTAATTTTCAGCGTGCCACTGTACATTTCAATTTATGATGAAAATTTTGAGGTTTAAAGGTGTATTAATGTCAGTATTCTTAAGAAATTATTTCCAATAATTTTTTTCATGTTATTTCCGCTAGCTAAGTCGTGCTCTGTGTGCTGGGGAATGTGTGAGTGGTGGTGACAGGCTGTGGGGCTCAGGGCAAACACTATTAACATTTAGAAAGAACTTTATTGGTCTTGCTTCAGGACATAGTGAGTCAGACATGCCTCTCCTCACTGACACTGGCTGGAACTGATGAGTGGGCTGCAACTCCCTCCTGATGCTGCTGGGCCAACACCTCTCACTGCTGAGGCCAGCAGCCTCTGTAGACACAACCACTCTTTGTCCCAATTTCGTATCTGTACATAATAATTCATTGTGCATGCTAAACCACTGTTGCTTGCCATACTTCTTATACTCTTCACAAGCACTCTGTGCTGCTTCCCATTCCCCAAGGTCCTGACCTATTGCCGGCATTGCAGCTATTTTTCTGATTAGCCCATCTGCATTTCCATGTTTCTTTCCTTGTTTTTGAATTACTTCATACTCAAGTTTGCTGAGTATCAATGCCCACCTTGTCAGTCTGCTGGACTGGTCCTTGAAACTCAGTAATTGCTTCAAAGCAGTGTGGTCTGTCACTACCTTGAACTTTCTCCTGTACATGTAACACTGAAAGTACTTCACTCTGCATATCAAACTAAGCATTTCTCTTTCTGTTGAAGACTTAAGTGTTCTCTGCTGTTTTCAACTGTCTTGGTGTATAGGCAACAGGATGTTCTTGTCTGTTGACCTACTGAGGCAAAACACACCCCAGAGTGTGATTTGACACATCACATGATAAAATGAACTTCCGAAAGTCTGGACGTACCAACACCAGACTCGATATTAACATCTCTTCAACTCAACATATGCTTCCTGGTATTCTGCTGACCATACAAATTTAATCTCCTTCTTTAGCAACTGTTTCAGTGGCTTGGCAGTGTCCACAAACTCCTTCACAAATTTCCTGTAACAATTTAGACCAAGAAAAGATTATAATTCCTTGGTTGTTCGTGGTACCAGAAACTCTTGGACTGGTCCTTACACCATCTCTATTAATGATATGACCCAGATAGTTAATCTCTTCCACCACAAAGTGACATTTTTCTGTGCTGAGTGTCAAAAGGGCCCCTCGTAATCTTTTGAACACACAGATGTTTTCTGTGCTCTTGCATATCCCTTGAAAAGATGATTACATTGAAACCTTGCTTTTACACTTTTCAGGGGACTTTAAAAAAATGGTTTAAAATGCGGGGAAAAAGTAAAATGTGGGCAATAACATTTTAAGCTGTAAAGGGTACGTATAGAATACCCACTTGCCTTTTCACATTTTATGTATGATATTTGTACAAATAGGCACCAAAATACTTCTCAAAGACTTGTTTACTATCTAATAAAGGTGTATTATTCGTGTTTATTATCTAGCAAAGGTTTATTATCTGATACAAACTGCTGATGTAATTGTAACTGATAACTGCCCGGAAAGCAAAAACGTTTGACTCGATTTTGTACATCATAATAGATGTTTTTGGAAAGCCTGCAGCTGTCATTCATTATTTAAATAATGAAACACTGCACCAGTCATGTATTTTTACATGCTTAGCATGGCACATTTCGAGAATTTTTTCTCGTTGTCAAGTGTAAATATATACATAAGTATTTTGTGTGGTGCCTGCATATGTGTTGTTCTGCGTCACTTTCATTGCAGTCGTCTTTTTGAGATTATCAAGGATTGTGCCTCCTCATTTATGTAGAAAACCACATGCACGCAAACCATCATGCACCTAGGAATTCGGGTGGTGGGTCAGTGTATGGTGTGATGCTCCAGCCAGTAGCATCATTCTACCATGTCTATCTGTTGCATTCAATGCAGGATGCATGTTGAATGTTTAGCATTGATTTTCATGCTAGTTGAGGTATGGTGAGGATATTTATTCACTGCAGTGTTCATTATGGGTGGTATAAGGACTGGAATACATGTGAGACTTTTTTGCTCTGAGACAGCTTGGTACTCTCAGATAATACATGCAGAATTGTTTACACTAAGGAAAATTTTCACTGATAATTACTGTCTGATATTTCCTAATGAGTACTCTCTGTAAGTGATATCTGACAAATGAAGCTTTCCAGACATGCATTTATTTAAACATTTTTAGTTGTATTGACTAGAGCCTTGCACCATGTCACATTTACCTGCCCGAGCCCTGCCCGGCCAGGTGTGCCGTCCCGTTGCCTGTACCGCAGGTAGTCGAGCTCACGTATACTGGCAATGGAATGTGCGAGCTGCAATGCACCACGGAGGCCCACAGCTTGTCGGATACCCAGCTGGCCCCAGGTGTCAACAAGGCTCGGTGCAACCGAGAAGCAGGCAGTGCTGAGAATGACGGGCCACATATATGCGGAATTGCTTTCTGAATCACCTGCACTCCTTTGAGAATCGTGAAGTTTGATAGGTTAGGAACAGGACGTTCTTGATCCTTTTCATTTTGCATCCGTAATGGTGTGACGCCTGGCAGACGCGCGACTTGACGAACTGCTAAGCCACACAGGCACCCGGGTGACCTCGGGTTCCACTGGGGCACCACTCAGTCTGGCAGTGCCTGGTGCGGCTCAATTGGCTTACCGGGCAGTGTGAGTACGGGCTCACCTGGCAGTCAATGCTACGGTCCCTCGTGGGCTGCACAGGCTCGGTGCACGCCTCTGGTGTTGATTTAAGAAACTACTCATAAATTCCTGAAAGTCTCTTCTTTATCACATGCTGTAATAATATAGTCAATAAATACCATGTTATATAAAATTATAGATACACCTGTATTACTTGAACTCAGATTGCAATTTTCCAAGTTCCGGTACAATTACTTTCAAACATAGCTTCACTTGAAACTTCCTGGAAGATTAAAACTGTGTGCCGGACCGAGACTCGAACTCGGGACCTTTGCCTTTCTTTCAGGAGTGTTAGTTCTGCAAGGTTCGCAGGAGAGCTTCTGTACAGTTTGGAAGCTAGGAGACGAGGGACTGGCAGAAGTAAAGCTGTGAGGACGGGGCATGAGTCGTGCTTGGGTAGCTCAGTTGGTAGAGCACTTGCCCGCGAAAGGCAAAGGTCCCGAGTTCGAATCTCGGTCGGGCACACAGTTTTAATCTGCCAGGAAGTTTCATATCGGCGCACACTCCGCTGCAGAGTGAAAATCTCATTCTGGATAGCTTCACTATTTTTCTGTGTTAATTAATCTATGCTAATTTGCCTGATTACTTGAATTGTGGATATTCTGGTGAATGTATTCTGTGGAGGTATTAAAAACTGTAGCCATTTCAGCCAACAAACTTTGCATTCATATCTCAGTTCCCTTAGTCCAGTGATTTTACGTTTGATACCACTGGCTTTTCCTCATACAAACTGATTAAATTGGCAGCTTCTCTCTGAGTCTACTTTCTCGCAGCTTTCTTCAGTATTTTTTGCTGACACAGTGCTGATATTCACTCACAGTGCGTACCCATCACAAAGGTAGTCTCAACTGTCCTGACAGTGTCGGGACATGTTTATGGATTAACTAGTTGTAGTGTCATTTTGGTGCTGTGGTTAGGACGCTAATCTTACATACATATTTTCATACTAGTGTGGGGTCAAGTCCATTCAGTGATAATTTTTTGATTTTTATTTGTTAATTCTATAATACATTATTTACTGTGTAGCATTGGTTTAACTCCTGAACTTTCATAATAGGCTAACTGCTCGTGAAGTTTGTTTAGGAAAGAAACGGGCAATTGCTTTGCTCATAAGCACGTCACGGCCGCATATTATGGCTCAAAACTTTCAGTTTCATGGATACTTTTATTTAGTGTGTGCATGACTACAGAAAAATATATTACCAAGATGTGATAGTGTACAAACTCTGAAATACGGCACAAATCTGGGATGCAATGTGGCCACACAGCTTTTACTGAGTACTCTCATCTGCCCCAACAATGCTGGTTTACAGGACACGTGCTACTTGCAAAGGCTCACTGAAAGCGAAAAACTCTCATGTGTGTACCTAGCTTAAAGCAGACACTACACACATTACGTTAAGAAGTAACAGTGATAGTTTTCTGAGCTTATAAATTGTTCTGGGGAGAGTCAGAAACAGAAGCAGAAGCAGTGACCCAGTATGGCACTTACTCATTGTTTCCAGTTACCAGGGTACACACAGATAGGGAGCACACTGGTGATGCCAGCCAGTCTTTGCGCAGAAGTCATCACACAGTCACCTTCGTATTTGCGCATCACTGTAATTGGCTGGGAGTTGCAGCTGAAAATGTTTTCTTTAAGCACTGAAGCACTTAAATCGCCCACATTTCCATCTTGAAACAATATTTCAACGTGCAATAGCATATATCTATCCACTAGCAGTGTTTGAAAGCTTTGATTGTTTCTTCTATGTAGATATTCAGTTTAATTCACAATTCATGTGTTCAGACACACAATAGCTCTTATTACTTTGCTTATTGAACTGTCCTAATACTTTCTCTAACTCCACTATTTCCTGAAGAACTAATAGTAAATATTATCGGATGCATACAGGAAGTGGACAAAATGTGGACACACCAAAAACCAATACCTCGCCGTGTCTAATATGATGTAGGAAAACTGTTGGCATTCAAACCAGCTTTCAGTTGTCTCGGAATGGATAATTGTAGGTCCTGTACAGTTTTCAGCATCTGTAGCAGATTGTTGAGCACAGTTGGCTGTCATGTGAAGGACCTGGGTTCAATTCCCAGTACTGTCACAGATTCTTCCTTTATGAGAAGACTGGTACGGGGTGCATTCAGCCTCATGCCAATTGAGGAGTTACTAGACTGCCTCCACAGTCCAGAAAACAAAGTGGCTGGGAGAGTGGAGTGCTGACCACAACCCCTTCCGTACTGCATCCTCATGACGCCACAAGGCAGAGGGTGATACGGCAGCCTGTAGATGTCCTTCCAGCCTTGACAGCCAGGCGAGAAGGTCATTAATCATTCTATGGTTTACCAGGGGATCTTATACCGTGCTTCCCAACAAATAGTACCAACTTCAAGTAACGTCGACGGAGGTGGATTGCGATCGAGCACTCTCCTCTCCAGAGTAGACCACAAAGCTGCAATAATATCGATATCTGGTGACTGTGGTGGTCATGGGAGATTGGACAGTTCATCTTTGTGCTTGCAACACCAGTCCTGGACGATTTGTGTGACATAGCATCACCATTGGGTAACAAACATTGTATCGTGGAATGGACTTGATTAGCCAAAATGGTCACATAATCCTTGGCAGTAATATAACCTTGTAGAGAATGAATGGGGCCCATGGAATATCACGATACGGTTGCCCAAACTGACACCGAACCCCTGCTGTGTTCCACTCTTGGAACATAAACTCTACCACACGCACCAACAATTTGCCCATCTTCGCATTACTTAGATCTGACATAGTGCAAACACAACACACAGAACATTGTTCAGACTGTGCCTGATACTTGCAACATATTGAGGACATTGCACCATTTCTGTTTGTGGTCAAATACAGCTGTGCAACTTGCAGACTTTGTTAGCATCTGGTTATATTTTCAAGTATGCCGTTCTTGTGGTGTTTCCATATTTTTGTCCAATCTCTGTATGTGTGGGGGATATTGGTAGCTCTAATGTATGAGAAAGATTGTAGGGCTAGAGAAAGCAGGATGTACATTTAGTGTCATTGTTGCCACTGTAGACTCTTGCACCATGCGAAGCAAGGAGAGGATGTTGTTTCGTGAGCAGATCCTCTTTCTAAAATACAGATGCACACACATGTCAACAGGGTTCTTTACTCATAAGAACAGGATGCTACTTATCTTTCAACAAGTTGTTGTGGTGCAAGCTCTTCCATAATAGTCCACGTTAGCCTCACTGCTGGTGAAGTACAAGTCCCGCTACGTACACTACTCTGGTCACTAGGTACTGACTGACTCTGAGCTAGAGACTGTGACTCTGACTGACTGCGACTGCAATTCTGACTGCGACTTACTGGGTGACTGTCTGCGACTGCAATTCTGACTGCGACTTACTGGGTGACTGTCTGTGACTAACTGGGCCTCCGATCTGCCGCAGCTATCTAAATACTTGCGGCCGAGAGGATGCTGACGGTGCATTGCTTGCGAGTCTGCCCTTGGCCTCTCTCCTGATAGGCGCACTTGATTCAGTACCTACTATCAATCTTCTTACAACCTCTTTACTGACTGGTGTGCTGGCGACAGCTTACGCCAGCACAGTATATATATAGAGTGTATCAGATATACTTTTACAAATTTGGATATAAACTCCTCTCACCACAATAGAATTAAAAGTGCATGTAAACATACATTTAAATATCTTTCTCTTACGAGTTCTTAGTGGAGTGAGAAAAAATTGCAAAGTTCTCAAGTTGGAAATTCGTAATGAATGTTCTAAGTGGTTACCAGTTGCTTCTACACACACACACACACACACACACACACACACACATGGGGGGGGGGGGGGGGGAGAGAAGCCTAGGGTTTTGAGCCCTTTGTAACACCCTTGTACAGTTTCTTAGTTGTTTCACTACCTTACATGACAAGTTGAGTTAGCATCTGTGCATTGGGAATGTCTGCTGTATGAACCAACTGTTTTAGGTGGCCACACATATAGTAATCCATAGGATTTGGGTCGGGGGGAATATGGAGGCCCCTAAAGTTATGCTCCCCAACATATAAATTTATCATTTTAGATCTCATCCAGATCATCTCACACAATGTGACGGAATTTTGCTAGAGCCCTGTTGTGCAGAAACCTATCCCTTCTTATTATATGTACATTTACATCTACATCTCCATACACACTGTGCTAGCCGCTATATGGTGCATTGTGGAGGGTACCTCGTACCACTATTAGTCATTTCCTATCCTGTTCCACTCGCAAATAGAGTGATGGAAAAACAACTGTCTATATGCCTCCATACAAGCCTTAATTTCTTTTATCTTTGTTGTCCTCACACAAAATATACATTTGTGGCAACAGAATCTGTTGTGTCGGCTACTGTGGGAGTACACCAACACAAGCAAAGCAAGAGAGAAGTTGTGATAACCGGTGGCAGGAATCCAAAAATGATCTGTACATAACACTTGAAGATTAATAGAACTCTTTATTTCTAAAGGGAAAGAAACATAACTTAACCTCTTGTTATGAGGTGGCTTGATGTGCTTCCTGTGTGCCCTACATGCAATTTCTTTACACGATATTACTACTCGCAGAACGCAGGCTAATTATCGTCTTCCTATTACTCGGTACTGATAATCTCGGACTGATCCCAGCCAGTGATGAGCAGCTGGTTAAGTCAGCATTGACAGGGGCACTGAACTCCATCTTCCTGGAGGTGTGGCACTGCCTGCTCTATCCATTGCAACATGGGTCGGTGCCTTCTCGGTGCCGTTTTGCGGCACTGCCAGTCGGCGTGCAGTCGATGCTGTAGCACTGCACAGAATCGTTCTGCAGTCAGCTTTAAATGTCGGTTCTTTAAATTTTCTGAGTAGTGCCTCATGAAAAGGATGTTTTTTCCCCTCCAGGGATTCCCATTTGAGTTCACGAAGTATCTCTATAATACTTGTGTGCTGATTGAACCTGCTACTAACAAATCTAGCAGCCTGCCTCAGAATTGCTTTGATATCTTCCTGTAATCTGACCTGGTGGGAATCCCAAATACTAAAGCTATACTGTAGAAGAGGATGCACTAGTGTGCTCTACACGTTCCCACCAGGGCTGCCACACATCAGAGCATCATGTCCATGCCGTGGTTGCCGTGGAAATGCCCGCAGTGGCGTGGCATAGCCAGCTCTGCGTCACGGTTTGCCCGTGTTGAACCACAGCTGCTGCTGCTTGCCGTGCTGTAGGTCTGTGCCACCAATCATAGAACGCATTGAGCGTGACATCAGGTATACGACTACCAGCCGTAGGGATTTGCACCGAAGCGCAGGCCTGGATGCGGCGGCAGCTACAAAATACTTATCATCCCATGTAAATGAAACTATTTGGTGAAAAAATTTGATTCTTTTGCATCTAACAGTCTGATATCTTCGCCCAATAAAGGACTGAATACATGAAGCTGTCACGATTACTTGCTGTACCACTTTCAAGCGAAACACTACATGAAATTTTGTTTAGCGTGCAGAGGTAAGAACACATTGCATAGCCTTCAGGTGTAGTTCATTTTACGTAACACGTTATTGCATATAAAATTTAGACAACATATCAAAATTGTTTTTAACGTTGAGAGCAGAACGATAGCTATCACTATTCCTGAGATATTGGATGATATGTCAGTGGGTTCCAAATGATTGGAAAAGAGCACAGGTAGTCCCAGTCTTCAAGAAGGGTCGTCGAGCAGATGCGCAAAACTATAGACCTATATCTCTGACGTCGATCTGTTGTAGAATTTTAGAACATGTTTTTTGCTCGAGTATCATGTCGTTTTTCGAAACCCAGAATCTACTATGTAGGAATCAACATGGATTCCGGAAACAGCGATCGTGTGAGACCCAACTCGCGTTATTTGTTCATGAGACCCAGAAAATGTTAGATACAGGCTCCCAGGTAGATGCTATTTTTCTTGACTTCCGGAAGGCGTTCGATACAGTTCCGCACTGTCGCCTGATAAACAAAGTAAGAGCCTACGGAATATCAGACCAGCTGTGTGGCTGGATTGAAGATTTTTTAGCAAACAGAACACAGCATGTTGTTCTCAATGGAGAGATGTCTACAGACGTTAAGGTAACCTCTGGCGTGCCACAGGGGAGTGTTATGGGACCATTGCTTTTCACAATATATATAAATGACCTAGTAGATAGTGTCGGAAGTTCCATGCGGCTTTTCGCGGATGATGCTGTAGTATACAGAGAAGTTGCAGCATTAGAAAATTGTAGCGAAATGCAGGAAGATCTGCAGTGGATAGGCACTTGGTGCAGGGAGTGGCAACTGTCCCTTAACATAGACAAATGTAATGTATTGCGAATACATAGAAAGAAGGATCCTTTATTGTATGATTATATGATAGCGGAACAAACACTGGTAGCAGTTACTTCTGTAAAATATCTGGGAGTATGCGTGCGGAACGATTTGAAGTGGAATGGTCATATAAAATTAATTGTTGGTAAGGCGGGTACCAGGTTGAGATTCATTGGGAGAGTGCTTAGAAAATGTAGTCCATCAACAAAGGAGGTGGCTTACAAAACACTCGTTCGACCTATACTTGAGTATTGCTCATCAGTGTGGGATCCGTACCAGATTGGGTTGACGGAGGAGATAGAGAAGATCCAAAGAAGAGCGGCGCGTTTCGTCACAGGGTTATTTGGTAACCGTGATAGCGTTACGGAGATGTTTAATAAACTCAAGTGGCAGACTCTGCAAGAGAGGCGCTCTGCATCGCGGTGTAGCTTGCTCGCCAGGTTTCGAGAGGGTGCGTTTCTGGATGAGGTATCGAGTATATTGCTTCCCCCTACTTATACCTCCTGAGGAGATCACGAATGTAAAATTAGAGAGATTAGAGCGCGCACGGAGGCTTTCAGACAGTCATTCTTCCCGCGAACCATACGCGACTGGAACAGGAAAGGGAGGTAATGACAGTGGCACGTAAAGTGCCCTCCGCCACACACCGTTGGGTGGCTTGCGGAGTATGAATGTAGATGTAGATGTAGATGTAGATGGACGGGTTGTGCGGCAGCTGCTTGCGAATCTCCCTGCTCACCGTAGATCATGTGGTTGTAACAGAATCAAATTTTGTAAACGGTTCGGAATATCAAAGTGTGTTTTTTTGCAAATGATAGCTCACAAAGAGTCTCATATTTTGTCGTACAGTAAATACGCAAAACTTTTTTATCTATTGAGATATGGAACTAACTATAGTTTTTTTACAATTGATCGCTGTACTTTTTAAATGCCATTGAACAGCTTGTGGTGTGAGAAGCACAGTGACATGGAATACATTAATATTTACAATGTTCTATATAAACCTACAAAGCGTAAACACAAACCAATTTGCTGGTATGTCATAAGATATAAGTGCTATGTATCAACAAGTATTAATTATTTCATTTGGCCTTAAGAAACTTTGTTTGCAACACTTATAATAATTTGGAACAACATGTAATAACACTGGCTTGCCAATTATTCCTTACAGCATTGCTAAAATAGTCTTTGCAGGTGGGATATATAGCCTCTGATAAGTCAGATTCTTTTACCAAAAGATTGTACATCCCTGATCACATACTTGCGAAACACCTAGGCATAAAGTACCAAATACAGTATTCTGTACACCATGTTTAGTATCCACATACCCTGGAACTTTCTTTCATAATGTGAGATTGTTAGCAGTACAAGTAAAATACACACAAATACTTTACTGGTGCACAAGTGATACATATTAGCCACTATATTAAAAAAATAATCTGGAAACAAATGCACAAAGGTGCTGCTAGCTGCTGCAGGGCTGCGTTAACAAGACTAAAATACGTATATATTTTAGTTGTGGTCTTCAGCCTGAAGACTGTGTCGATACAATGTTCTGTGTAGTCTATTCTGTGTAATCTTCTTCATCTCTATCGAACTACTGCATCGTATATCTAATTTTGCTTCCCATTGCCAAACTAATGATTTCTTGATCCCTCATAATACATCCTTGTCAACCAACAGCTTCTCTTAGACAAGTTGTCCCATAAATTACTTTTTCTCTTCAGTTTGATTTAGTACCTCTTCATTAGTTATAGGATCTACATATGTAATATTCAGCATTCTTCTTTAGCACTACATTTTGAAATTATCCATTGTCTTCTTGACAGAACTCTTTATTGTACTTATTTCACTTACATACACACTTCACAATCACACAGTACTTCCCAACACTTAAATTTATAATTGGTGTCAACTTTTTTTTTTTTTAGGAGTGCTTTTCTTGCTATTACCAGCCTACATTTTATATCTTCTCTAATTCTGTCTTCTCAACTATTACTTCCCTTTCAATTCAAGACCTTGAAGTTTTACGATTACTATCTGGTTTCTGTACAAGCTGTAAATAATTTTGTGTGCCTGTTTTATTGCTGATACCTGTGGGCGAGTGTACTTCAGTCAAGATTCTCTAAAGCTTTCTGTAAATCTACAAATGCCATAAATGAAGGTCTTTGACTAAGATAGTTTTCAGTATTGCGTTGCGTGATCACACATTCCACATGATTCTAACATTGTGCTCAGTTTAGATTGTCTATACCCCCTTCCCCAGCCCCCATACACATATTGGGTCCACCTTCCAGCCTTCATTTCTCTGCTTAGTTCTGGCTTGCCTTGAGCTGTTGATATTCTTACAATTGCTTTTCTTTGTTCCAAAGCTTCTTATTAATTTAATTGTCCTACATGCAGCATCTACTTTTTCCAAGTGCAATTGCAAAGGTTTTGTTGATTTATGATTTTGCACTTTCTGACAGTATAATTTTTTAAACATTGGTGTTTCCTACTTCCTACTCGGCTTACTTCTTTTTCATATTTTCTCTTGTTGTCAATTGAAGTCATTACATCATGCAAATCACACTGGACTCGCATTTGGGAGGACGATGGTTCAATCCCGCGTCCGGCTATCCTGATTTAGGTTTTCCATGATTTCCCTAAATCGCTCCTGCAAATGCCTCGATGGTTCCTTTGAAAGGGCACGGCCGGCTTACTTCCCCGTCCTTCCCTAATCCGATGAGACCGATGACCTCGCTGTCTGGTCTCAACCCCCAAACAACCCAACCCAACATCATGCAAAAATTTCTACTCTACCTTTTTCTCCTTTATATCTTCTGCTTTTCCGGTTCACTCAAAGATACCCATTTGTCTTGTAGTGTATTCTTTTCTTTATTTCAATCAGTCATTGCCTAATTATCCCTTTTAAGATTATCGACAACCTATGGGTCTTAACTTATTCAGGTTTCATCTCTTAATTCGCTCCATGTAGCTGTCTCTTTCATTGTAATATTCAATAAATTATCATCAGTCTGCATCTGCACCTGGAAACGCCTTAGAATTTAAAATCTGGTACACATCCTTCCTTCATGATTCTTGAACAGAGTTTAGTGATGATCAAATTATTCTCTGTGTGAAATTGTACCAGGCGGCTCCACCTAGCCCATATTCTCCTATTTCATCTTTCTATCCCTGCTACCAAATTCCAGTCATCCAGTCATTCCAGTCATCACATTTAAAATGTTTGTCTCCTTTAACAATCTGATTATATTTCTTTATTTTATTGTTCATCCATCCAAACTGTTCATAATCCATGTTGTTGGTAGACTTGTAAACTTGTACCACTATGATGGGTGGGTGTTGGCTTTATGTCTATCATTGCTATGATAATGTCAGTGGCAGTTTAGAGATGGACTGACAAACATTCACAGAGTGCTTGAAATATGTGTACTGCAATTGCATATTCTAAGTCACCATTATGAGCTATGTTGATGAATGAACCTGTCTCCAAGGTGCACATTGAAATGCTTTTCAGTGGCTCCTGACCCATATCTCAGTGGCTGCCTGTCATTGGCTACCGCTGGCATCTGCTGCTTCCAGGTGGGAATGCCAATTGTGTGTGCCATCACGCCACTGCGGCAGTGGGGTTTAACCTTTATAGGTGGACCACGCTTTTCTAAAATACTCCTAGTAAACTGAAGTCAGTCATACCTCTTCTCTACTAGTGTTGTTACATGCTCATTCCATTTCATATCACTTTGCAACATTATGCCTAGATATTTAATTGACATACTGTGTCAAGCAGCACACTACTAATGCTGTATTCGAACATTAAGAGATTGTTTTTCCTACTCAGCTGCATGAACTTACATTTTTCTACATTTAGAGCTAGCTGCCATTTCATCACACCAACTAGAAATTTTGTCGAACTCGTCGTGTATCCTTCCACAGTCACTTCGTGATGATACCTTCCAGTAAACCTGTGCATCATCAGCAAACAGTTGCAGATTGCTGCTCACTCAGTCCATCAGATCATTTACATTCATAGAGAACAAAAAGTAGGTGGACTGGTAAGGTAAGGAATGAGGAGGTTTCGTGCAGAATCATTGAGGAAATGTATATATGGAAAACACTGACAAGAAGAAGGGATGGGGTGGCAGGACATCAGTTAAGATGCCATGGAATAACTTCCATAGTGCTGGAGGAAGCTGTAGGGCATAAAAACTATGGAGACAAACATAGATTGGAATGCATCCAGCATTTAATTGAGGATGTAGGTTGTAAGTGCTACTCCAAGCTGAAGAGGTTGTCATAAGAGAGGAATTCGTGGTGGGCCGCATCAACCAGTCAGAAGACTAATGACTCAAAAAGATTGGGGGGGGGGGGGGGGATGGGAGAACAAGGCAAGAGCGGTCTTATCACACTTCCCTGGATCATGCCTGAAGAAACGCCTGCCATTGAGGATAGCATATTGGTTTCTGTTACTTCAGAAGTTTTCAAACCGCCCACATATTTGGCAACCTATTTCATATGCTTGTACCTTTGTTAACAGTTTGTAATGGGACAGTACTTCAAACTGCTTTTGGAACTATAGGAATATGATATCTGCCTGTTGCCCTTCATTCATGGCTCGTAGGTTATTATGTGAGAGAAAAGGACAAGCTGAATTTCGCATGAGTGGTGCTTTCTAAAAGCATTGTAATTTGAGGACAGAAGCTTTTCCATTACAAAGAAATTTATCAAACTGTGGAAAGTCCAGGATGGAATATCATCAATATTATGAAAAGGATAGATTGGTGCTCACCATAGAGGAGACATTGAGTCACAGAGGGCACAACAGAAAGATTGCTATACATTTAAGCTTTCAGCTAAAAGGTCATCTTCCAAAATGGAAAACGCACACACATTGCATCATGCTGAAGGAAGTCTCCTTGGTGACAAGTACACAGTTATTATCACCTTGAGCATCTAAATCATGGGGAGCTAGTCGTCACGCCCAGAGAATTTCTACTCTTGCTTTGTGTGTGACAGCTGCAGAGTGCACCTCAACTGTGTGGAGTGAACCTGGTCAATCAAGCAAAATGACATTGTAGTCAGTGAGACTACCTGAATGACTGACCGTTTTGCATAGCTCCCCCCACTGTCAGAACGGCGGTTGCTGCCGATATCGAGGGGGTGAAGCAGACCAATGAATTGACATCATCTGCTGCATGTTAGTTAAACTGTAGTCAGCTTCCTGAAATCTAGAAATAGCTCCATCATTAGGATTCAGTTTCTGGAGGGAACACTGGAGTCTAACTGTGTTGCTAGACAGAAGACTAAGCTGCCACCACATATCCCTGCAAAGGGAGAGCTAATCCCAGGAAACAGTCTACATTTGCATATACATCTACGTGTACATACATACTCTGCAATCCACTGTATGGTGTGTGATATGGGGTATCCTGTACCAATGCTAGTCATTTCCTTTCGCGTTTGGCTCATGAGGAGAACAAGGAAAAAACAACAGTCAGTATACTTCTGTACAAAACCTAACCTCTCCAATCTTATCTTCATGGCCCTTATGCAAAATGTGTGTTGGGGGGCAGTAGAATTGTTCTGAAGTCAGGCTCAAATGCTGGTTCCCTAAATTTTCTCACTAGTGCCCCTCAAAAAGAAAGTTGCCTTCCCTCCAGTGATTCCCATTAGAGTTCCCATAGCATCTCCATAATACTTGCACGTTGTTCAAACCTACCGATAACATCTTTAGCAGCTCGATTCTGAATTGCTTCAAAGTCTTCTTTTAATCCGACCTGGTGTGGATCCCAAACACTCAAACAGTACTCCACAACAGGTCCTACTAGTGTCCTGTTTGGAGATCACTCAGTTCTCATAGGGTGTGTGTCCCCCCATTGTGAGACCGACATGCTAAATGGGCATCTGTCCTTCAAATGAGGATGTATCATATGAGAATGGAACAACACGAGATTCGGGCCGCCTGCTTATATATACCCTCTACAGGAACAGCCGTGCACAACACAGGATTTGACTGAGGGGAAATGACTAGACAATTGGGAGTTGCATATCATAGGTATGAAAAAACGTAACAAGAGTAGCCGTCAGTACCTGTCACTTATACATGTAGCCATTGTCTTATACATTTTTCTATCCATCACTCAAATGCATAAATTGACAATCCGTTGCATTGTTCCACATACTGTCTCAGCAAATCTGACGTCTGAATCAACTGATGTTTGTTGTCATGCAAAAGCAGCTGTTTTGCTACAAGCTGGCATAACTGGTTGTGGCTTCATCAGAGATGCATAATGTATGATACCCATGTTCTTGTTTGTGGACAATGAATAAAGCTGACAAAACAAGTAAAACAGAGGAAACCACATGGACCGTGAAGCTTTGAAAATATACATGCTAAAATGTTGACTAGAATGCTGTAATTGTATGTTATCTAATATAACATTCCACCATATACAATTTTGCTTACTTAATGAAAAGATTATGTCAGTTCATGTTGCAAATGTTTTATGAACACAGCCTTGTTAAAATGTTTTAATATTGTAATATTTCATAAAAAAACTACAGCTAGTAATAATTACATACTTGTCGCCAAGGGATCTTCCTTTAATCTGATGTATGAGTTACACGTAAGTATCTGCCAGACACAATAGTTCACTCTAATTATTTTGACATATACTATTTCTTTTACCTCTCTGTTTATACATTCATGAACATTTTAAATAGCGTGCCAAGATGAGAGTATTCGGTCAAATTGAAATTTATTAGACTTAATGGTACAGATGAGAGATTGACTTGATCCCGAAATCAATATGCACAAGTAGACAACAACAGTGCAACATCATTAATATGTTGAACTACCTTTTGCTGCAATACATCCTGTGGCAAGGTCCGGGGTCGAGTTGATTAGACATCTGATGTTGTCCTGGGGCAGAATGGTCCACAAATCTTGAACAGTCCCTTCCAAAATCATGCATAGAGTGATAAAGCGGCATCTGGCGTTCCAGCTGGTCACACATGTGCTCTATAGGGAACAAGTCTGGTGAGCAGCCAGCTATGGAAGAGACAAAACATGATGTAGGAAGTCTTGAACAACTTGAGCTGTATGTGGACGAGCAATATCTTGCTGGAAAATTGCCCCTGGTAGACCATGTAGGATAGGTCCTGCATGGCATTGAAGAATGTCATCAACATAATGGTGGCCTGCTAAGGTTCCAAGTACCACAATTAGAGGGGACCGGCTATCTTAGGCTATGGTCCCCCCAAACCCTTATTCTGGCTGAGCGGGCACTGTGGCGTGTGACAGCATGGGTTGAACAATATCTTTCACCAGGCTGTCTCTGCACCTGTATGTAGTTATCATCTGTTCCCAAAAGAAGACTTTGGACCCATCACTAATCACCATGTTTCTCCAATCAGTGACTGTCAACGTCATTCCGGTGTTGTCTCCCTGGTCGCTCCAGACCTGGTACGTCACATGTGGGTACCATCTCATGTCCACTGCTCCCGACATTGTCTGGCAGAACACTCCGAACAATCAAACTTGTGAGCCACACAGTTTGTTGACCAGTCAGCAGTTTTCATGATGATCATTAAAACCCTTCTAAAAAAATTGGCATAGCTGTGAGATGTCATTTGACATGTCTACCTGGCATTCTGTGCCTGTTGACGTCCTCCTCAAGTCAGGATGTGATCATCACATGTGTGACTTGTCCACTATCCGCTACTTAAATAGGGACCTCTGCTCGATTGCAATATCACTGCAGGGTCTGTGGGCACGTGCATTGGCACCATACGTGAATCATTTACATATCGGATCTCAGTGTACTTGCTTGCAAACTTTCGTGTTTGTACCTTTGTTCCCTCTGGGTGTGCTTCTTTGAATGTTGCTAAGTGTACGTAGGTGACTTGAAGATGGTCACTTACCAAAACAGATTGTTAATAAATAAATACAACAAACAACATTGTTTGGTGGTTCTGTGATGGTGTTCTGTAAGTACATTGAAGCTGTGCAGGTAGCACTATTCACAGAGAATGTTTTGAAGTGGTTGTATTCTGACACCCCTAAATACCCACTAAATGTATGAAAAAATTCTCTTTTAAAAACTGTAAATGTGTTCAAATTGTGTAATCAATTTATCGATCACAATCTATCTTTTGTAACTGTTCCTGCAGATTTTCAGCCAGACGAATTTGTGCCGTATTTGGAACGCAAACCGAACCAAGCGTACCAGTGGATTGGTGCCGGGAGGGACTCCGACTCCCACCTGCTGCCACTCTGCCAGCACTGGCTGCTGCGCCGGGACGAGATGCGAGCCGTCGGGCCACGGCCGCCACCGCCCCCGGCGCAGCACGGGGGACCTGGCGGGAGGCGGCACTCCCACCACGGCCGAGAGAGGGAGAGGGAGAGGGAGAAGGGCAGTGCGGGGGCAGATCACGTGAGGGTGGCGGACGCCTCGGAGGGAGACGGCGGCGAGGTGCTGGGGCAGAGCACGGATGACGACGACCGTGCACAGTCTCCACCGCCGCCCAGATGCCCCACGACTTGGGTGGTGCGGCCCAGCACTGCTGCCGAGAAGGAGATCTACCGGGAGCAGGTCAGTCCTAGGCACAATTACCGAATAATACTGAGTGAAAACTGCAAATTGCTTGGGTTTTCTATTGTGCTTCTGTTGTAATCAGATTAGTTGGTGTTTGAAAGTGAGAGGATTGGACTGTTCCTCCCAAGGAAGCTTGGCACTGTTGCCTCCCACTCTGATCTTTCATTTTCCTCGACACAACTGATTGGATGGAATGCTTTTGTGTGTGAAACTGAGTTGTTTAACCCATTTATACACAGTATTTTGACAACCGACCTTGTCATCATCTTCTTCAGGGGCTGCTTGCTGTGTTGTTATATGTTCTCATTGCCTTGTCTCCAACCCACATATACATTTACCTATATACTCCACAAGCCATTGCAGAATGCATGATGTATGGTACAGTGTTCCAAAATTATCATTGTTCTTTCCTGTTTAATTTGCAGATTGTATTTTGTATGTGGCGTAATTTGTCTTATCCTTGCGATCCCTACGAGAAATATACGATTGCTCCACAATGGTTGCATGGTCTTCTCAAAATACAGGTCCTATGAGGGTTATTTGGAAAGTAAAGTCCAATAGATTGCAAAATTGAACCAAAGTGAAAATTAAAAATGTTTTATTTGCAACGTTTAACTACACCTTCCAGCTACTTCTTTACACAATTGCCACTCTGATTTAGACATTTGTGGTAATGTTATACCAAGTTTCCAATACCCTCATCATAGAACGCCTGCACTATCTACGATTACTTAACACTGGTCAACGGCTCATTGTCTGTGCCAGAATTTTATCTTCATCACCTGCCGTTCGTGTTAGCAGAGATGAAAATCATAGGGAGCCAAGCCCAGGCTGTATGGTGGGTGATCAAATACTTCCCCTCAAAAACTCTAAAGGAGTGTCTTCATGGCCCATGCATTGTATGGTCACTGTCATGAAAAGGGAAGTGTGACAGCTACGTAATGTGGGGGTGCATGAAACCAGATGAAATCTCTCAGCAAGCATTCATAGTTGGAGGGAGACTATATTTTCTAGGCATCTTTATGCACTCATAGAGTGCTCAGAACTGAAAAGAATGATGTGACGTGATCGGCAGGCACATTAGAGACCCTCCCCAACACATCAGTGAAAAATTTAATTAGATTTTCAGTGTGATTTCCATTTTGCAATCGATCTGATCTTAATTACCAAATAATCCTCGTATAAATTTTTCCAAGAGTGTTTCATGAAAACTATGTTGTGTTTCTTCAAAGTATTCCCGTTTAAGCTCCCCCCACATTTCTCTTACACCATTGTATGGGATACATTGTCCTTTTATGATCCCAGCGACACATCTCTGAATTTGTTTGAAGTCTGTTTGTTGTGCCTAATTGATAAAAACTCCAAAGGCTGCAGCTGTGCTCAGAATTGTTTGCAGTATGTGATTTCCTTTACATAAGTATTGTCCTCTCCCAGAACTGTTAATTATTGTACAGACGACACAGTTAGCCAAGTTCATTAACGTGCCACTTCTGCAATATGAGGAAAAGAGCCTCACCTGGACTGATGATGTATGGTTTTTGGGGTGCTCAACTGTGCTGTTATCAGTGCCCGTACAAATTCCCAACCTTTGCTCAGCTCAATCTCGCCACTTTCATGAATGAGGATGAAATGATGAGGACAACACAAACACCCAGTAATCTCGAGGCAGGTGAAAATCCGTGACCCCGCCAGGAATCAAACCTGGGACCCCGTGCTCGGGAAGCGAGGATGCGAACGCGAGACTACGTCACCTGGATTGAATCCAGCTAATAAGGAATGTAGATGATCTGGATGGACTGGACATGGTTTCTAGGCAATTTTCTGCATCTCACTACATGAGTACCAGGCTGGTACTGACGCCCAGCCTCAGATACACACTATGCAAACATTTAGAAAATGTTGTCACACTTGCACATAGGATTTACTCTAGATGCAGCCAGAGGAGGTACACTGATTGTATACTGGGGGATGAATAGCAGACTGATGCCCTTAGATGTTTAATCAGCATTAGCAGCAGTTGAGTATTGTTGAGGTCGCACCAGTATTAATAACTGAATTAAACTCCCAGTGCCCGCTACAGCCTTTGAATGCGACATGTCTTATGTGGGACAAACTATTACAATAGTCAAGGCAGATTAAGGTATATCAGCAACACACTTGTCTAGAACAGGCAAGCAAATCAGCTGTCCCTAAACACTGGGCCGGCCGCGGTGGTCTCGCGGTTCTAGGCGCGCAGTCCGGAGCCGTGTGACTGCTACGGTCGCAGGTTCGAATCCTGCCTCGGGCATGGATGTGTGTGGTGTCCTTAGGTTAGTTAGGTTTAAGTAGTTCTAAGTTCTAGGGGACTGATGACCACAGCAGTTGAGTCCCATTGTGCTCAGAGCCATTTGAACCTAAACACTGGTTTGAATAAGATGAGACTGTAGTCTGTATGAAATTACTTTATAGTTGACATCTGTCCTGTATTATTACAGTGTTGCGACATCAGCTGCTGTCTGATTAAAGGCGATATGCGAATGTGACAGTTCACTTCACAAGTGCTGAAGTGCTGTTTGTGTAATGCAGAGTGATGTTGGGAGCAGCTGCCAGCAAGTATGGTGGGAACCTGAGAGACTCTGCTCACAGCTGATTTTAAGTGACCAATGACTGAACTGCAGCAAATGACACATTTACACTCATGTCCTAATCTAACCACAACTTTGTGATGTACAATGTATCTGAGAAAACAGCAGTCTACAACCTGCAGCAGAACTATTAATCACGCTCGCTTTCTTCACAGCAATGATTGAAAGCAGATCTCTCTGAGTACATGAAATACAGAAAAATTACAGTTTCAGCACTAAAGGTGGAACTGTAACTTCCCACTTTCATCAGTTACCTGAAATTACCCTTATACTGGCTATGTGAGCTGATGCAATACCAACCAGTGAGTAGTCCTGGTTGATACTCTGTCACATTGTGAGTGACACAAACAGACTCCAAATGAAAAAAAGAATGATAGGAAGAAAAAATAAGAGCAAATAAAAAAATCAGCTTGATGACGAAAATGGTGTGACAAAAGATTAAAAATAAAAAAAAATTAACTAATTACTTAAATATAATAATAATAATAATAATAATAATCTGAGTAAGTTGTATAAAGATTTATAAATAATAAAAAAATTAACTGACAAGACTCGAACCTGCGACATACTGCATGTCGGTACTGAAACTTAACTATTGTGCTATAGCACTGCTTACTATTCTGGTGTTACGTTAATTCTCATATAGAACCACTTGCAAGAATGGTTTGCTGCTTTCAAAATCTTTGACCTTACGGAATGCTGTATGAAGCTTAATTGTTGTAGGGCAATCCCTGTGATGATGATAATTGAATATGTGGCCGAATCGTGTCTTTTGCAAGAGGATCCAGTAGTGTTTGGCTAATTCTGTGTATAAAATGTGCATATTTAGTTACCATCGTTTTGTGTGTGTCCCTTGTTGGATGGTTATCATGTCTGATGAAATGCAAATTAAAAGGGCCAGACCCAGGACTCAGTGTCCAAACACATCACAAAAAAAAAGCCATAAAATGAATTGTAAGTGAACTGACCATTTGTTATGACTGGCAACAGTTAACAGTTCGGGCATGATGTTGAGCTCTCTGACTAGAGGAAGACAGCTCCAAGTGTGAGAAGTGTCACTTATCAAGTAATTTTAATCAGACTATAGTATAAGTGTGCAAATTTGAAGCTCTTTGGACATCGTAATTATGGAATCTATTGAAATAAAGATGTTGGAAAGCCCAATACATTGTGAAGGGCATATCACTTTAAATAAGAGTCTGGCTCCCAATTTCTTAGTATCTCGCAGGCCAACTCATCTACCGCAGGTGAAAATGCTGGGAGAAAGTATGTTTAGTGAAATACAGTGTGAAATCTGAAAAACAAATGAGCATCAAAGTTTGTGGTGGGTGCCAGTACTGAAACTTGGCTGTAAATAGCAATGTGAGACCAAAAATGGTCCACAGTGTCGTTGCAGTTGAGGTAGGGAGCACATCACCTGAAGAAGACATCTGGGGCAAAATATTGTGCACAAAATGAAAACAACTACACAGCTGTAAGCCAAAGGCATGCAGATAGGTTCCAGTTGTGTTGCCACTTTATTTACCCAAAGCACCGTGCCTGCCAGTTTTCGATTTGCAAACTTTCCTGACCGTAAAAGTTTTGTTTATTTCAAGGAAGAGAAAACTATAACTTCTATCCATATTTTTTATATGCTTAAAGACATTATAGATATCTTTACCATAAATGAATTTCAGATTTATTACATAATTTTTGTAGTACACGGAGGCAGTAAAGTGGAGTGCTGTGATTAATACCTTCAGACAGTGCTTGTCTCAGTGACCTTAAACATTGAATGCCAACTAATTTAAATTAGTCTAAAAGTGGGTAGCAATTTGCACTGATTTTTATGTCACAGTTTGCTACCAAAATGACCTAGAGATTTACAGCATAGAAATGTGTAATTCTTATTATTCCCTGTGAAAAGAATTTTAAATTAAAAAGGGAAATAAATAAATAAATAAAAATAAAATAAAAAGTAGGTAGGACTATATTTCAGATTGAAAGTCAAGTTAGTTGAAGTATTGAAATTTGAACTTCTGTGGGATGATTTTTAGTTACGTTGTTTTCCAGCAATGTTCATTCTGATCGATCCAGTGGTCTGTCTTTACTTGTGCCTCAGGAACGCCGCCGATATGAAAATCCTCACAAGGCTTTCACTTTTCGGATGCACGGTTACGAATCTGTTGTGGGTCCCGTCAAGGGAGTTTACAATCAGAGTGCTGGGCCCAATAAGCCACGAGGGCATTCTCTGCTAGTTGGTGAGAGGCCAAATTTTGTCACCATCCTAGCACTCGGTAAGTACTGGCGACTGTTACTTGTTACAGGGGAGGAGATTTTGTTCCATTTTCTTTACCGATTCAGTCTTTCTCTATCATTAAGTGCTAGTTGATCATAAATTTCTGTGAGAAAATTGTTCCTCCTCTCTTTGTTATGATTTCATCACTATAAGTGATTCTTTGAGCAAATTGTGAATTGAGATTTGATATATCAAGAAATCAGAACATTTTTATAAATTTCTTAAATGATGACATTTTTGCCATTGATTGTATACATTTATTGTAAATGCATTCAATGTCAAATATGTTGCTGCTTAAAAAATTCAGTGAGACTGCAAAGTCAAATAAAACACAGTTTATAAAAATTGTTATCATTATGAGAAGGTACAATTGTATAATTTAACTGATTGCTCTCACCTCTGTTTCACTCATTCTGTAACACTCCTGCCCCCTTTTTAAAGATACCTTCAATAGTTGAACATTGAAGGTAAGGTGTTTACAGTGAGTACGCGTCATGTGCTAATTGTTTATACCTTTGTTTAAGAACAGTCATTAACTTTTGATTGATCAGAAATTACATTGAAGTAACAGAGTATGTACAAGTAAATTCAACTCAACTATTATTGTACTTTCCCAAAATTCCACTCTCGGCAGTTTTCTAAATTTCAATTGCAAAACAAATAATGACATTGACATTGTGAATTACCTGTGAGATTTGTATTTATTGAAATAGTTTTGCCGTTGACAGTCATCGTAAATTAATGCTGATTTTCTTTGTGTTGCTTGCTAACGACAGACTGGTAATAGAATTTAGGACAAATGACTTCACATTTAAATCAAGCATGATTTTCCTAAATACAATACTTCCTGTATGTGAATGAAAATAAACAATTTTTGAAAATATAATGTAATTGGATAGATAAAAAAACTACTCACTAAGTGATAACAGGAGAACACACACATAAATTTAATTTGGAAGCTTTTGGAGCCAGTGGCTCCTTCTTCTGGCAGAAGGTTTGAAGGAGGAGGAAGAGGGGTGAAAGAAAAGGGCTGCTGAGATTTAGGAAATGGGGAGAGTTCAGAAAAGTTGGCCAGAACACCGGGATCTGACTGACATTTTCCTGACTCTCCCCATTCCCTTAACCTCACCAGTCCTTTTGGGTCACTCCTCTTCCTTCTCTTTCAACCCTTCTGCCAGAAGAAGGAGCCACTGGCTCTGAAAGCTTGCAAATTTAAATACCTTCATATGTGTATTTTCCTGCTGCCACTTCCTGTATTTTGACCTGCAGTTTACATTGCTTGCAGCAAGTGATTTCTCTAAAGGAATTAGCTTTTAAAACTTACCTTCCTGTATGCTTAGTGCTACCTTTAGGGTGACTAATTTGTGTAACTAAATAGTTTAATAGTTGTTATGATTTTCAGAGCAATACAATATAAGGATGAACTTTATTCACGTGTATCTCATATCACGAATGAAGTACAACTTTCAGCTCATATTTCTGTTTCAATGTTTTATACATATTTTCTTAATATTTTCTAAGTATAAAATTATTGCAGGAAAAAGTAATCTCATATTAGATAGATGTAGATCTTAATCATAATTTAGATATGATTGCAGATATTTATATCTTTGCCTGTTTTGCAGGTTTTTATAATTTTTATTCTGGCATAAGATTGTTTCCAATGAAGTACGTGACAGTTGAAGCCTACTCTTCACTCGCACCACTCACCATTTACTCGTGTGTCGCCACCTTACAGTGCGTGACGCGACGGCCCGCCTGCCCAACGGCGAGGGCACGCGCTCCGACATCTGTGAGCTGCTGCGTGACTCTCAGTACTTGGCCCCGATTGCCCAGGAGAACTACCTGCATTCTGTGGTGAGCGGGGCACTCGACCGCCTCCACTACGAGCCGGACCCCTGTGTCAAGTACGACACCAAGCGGAAGATCTGGATATACTTACACCGTGGCCGCTCTGAGCAGGAATTTGGTATGTTTTCTTATATCTTCGTGCCAGAGCTCCACTTGCTGTTGGAATAAACAGGTTTCGCATTTTATGCTTAATGAATATACCCTCTCCTGTTCAGTGAGTTGTTATCTTCTCTTCCAAGTTATTCGCTTTGTGCCAGAAATTCCCATACAATATTTAAAAGATTAATCACATAGACTGAGCAGTACAATAAGATTATTTGCTCACAGTGCTTTTGTTTACTGGAAAGTATCGTTTTTGGAAATGCTGAAAAACTTGAACAACATTTCTGCTTTGGGTAATGAATGACATCTCTCTTTAAACGTGGGGTGATTGGAAGACAATTCCAGAAAGAACTTGATAGTATATTATTACAGGATTTGTGTTGAATATTGTTAGCACATCAAATCATGTAACTATTAGGGGGCATGCTATGAATTGACATGAAATGGGAAAGTATTAACAAAGGTGAATATAAGACTAAAATTTGTTGGACAAGGATGCTAGTGGGATCAGTTCTGGAGTATTGTTCCTGTGTTTTGAGTCCTTATCAAGTAGGCTACTCAACAGACATGGAACAAATTCAGAGACACGCTGCAAGGTTCATAATAGGAGTTTGAATAATTGAAACGGAATGTTCAGATTATGCATGTGTTCTGTGCAGGATATGGCAACTCTACTCTGTGCCTCCACATGTTGTGCCACAGTGTCAGTCGTAAAGTAGTTTTGAACAGAGTGTAGATAATATTTGACTGTGAAGGGGCTAACTAAAGATTGTAAGTCAAAGTGATCCACAGAAATGGCCAAGAAAAACTGATGTAATGTTTGATGCTTGTTTTGTGCCACATCAACATCACTATTGTGCTATTTTAACTTGTTATGGTATACTGATGCCTCTACTTTAGTCTTCTTCTTGTTTCTTGTTTATCCTGGCTTCTTGAGATCTCTTATGAAGAGACACAATACAACACGTTCAGTAGTGACGTGGGACAATCGATGAAGTTACACAACAGTTAGTAATTTAACTTTTGAAATTGCCGGTTTATTGGCTGTTAGAACTTCTAGTTTAACAAGTATATTTAGGAACGACACTACAACACATATATGTCACAGAGTAAGTTAACATGTGAACACGTTAGCATTCAGATAAGCACTGAGTCTCAGTCTAGTGGCCGCTGCTCGGCTGGCCGCTTAGGTGGCGCCGCTGCTGCATGGCTGGCAGGCAGACAGCGCCACACGTAGAGGACGTGCGTAATTGCGCGGCGGCACTTTAAATGATCGGCGAGTCACAACACTTTTCCCCCCTTTGAAATTGTTGCACTGGTCTTGATGGATGTGTCCTGGAGACTGCTGACGTCCATAGGCGTTGTGTGACTCGACGTAAAGTCTCGAGGAGGAGGCTTCCCGTACGGACGGAAGTGTCCCCGATGATACCGGGTCGAGATGACAGGAGACGTAGGGGTCGAATCTGCTGGGGCCCCACGCACCAATCTGCCCGTTGCGGCAAGTCCAGTTGATATGACAGGAGACATGGGCGATGCGTCAGCGTCTGTTGGAGGAGGAGGCGAGCAGATGTACTCTGACACTGGTTGGTCCTCCGGTTCCCGCATGGGCACGTCGTCTGGTGGCATCCGTTCTGGTGCTGGCATCGCGATGACGGGTAGAGGGCGGCGTTGTGAGTATGGAGATGTGCCAGGATCCCGAGCATCAGGGAGAGTCAAGGGTGGTGTGGCGGCATTCGGAACAGGTGTTGTTGGCACCCGAGGCCGAAGCTGGTCCGAATGACGCACTGCAACACCTGTGTCCGTCTGGATTTCATACAGGCGTCTGCCACGGTGTCTTAAGATGCGGCCCGGGCTCCATTTTGGCCGCCTGCCATATCCCCGTACCCAGACGAGGTCGTCGGCGGTGAACCGGCCAAGTGACGGCACCCGCGGCCGGGAGGTGGGAGGCCGCAGAAGATGAAGTAGAGTGCGGGGCTGTCGGCCATGTAAGAGCTCAGCCGGGCTGTGATCGCCCATGGGGGTGAAACGGTAAGACGCCAGGAACTGGAGAAGCGCCTCATCAGCAGCAGAAGAAGTCAGAAGTTTCCGCATTTGAGCCTTAAACGTGCGGACCAGTCGTTCAGCCTCACCGTTGGATTGTGGATGGAACGGCGGGGCCGTGACATGCGTAACACCGTGACGAGCACAAAAATCCGCAAAGTCAGAAGAGGCAAATTGCGGACCATTATCAGTAACAAGAGTAGATGGGAGGCCTTCCAAAGAAAAAATGCGGGCGAGAGCACTGGTGGTTGCCGCGGTGGTAGGTGATGTGCAACGGACAATGAAAGGAAAGTTAGAGTAGGCGTCAATTACGAGGAGCCAATAAGTACCTAAAAAAGGTCCCGCAAAATCAGCATGAATGCGCTCCCAGGGCTTCTCAGGCGAAGGCCACAGTGACAAAGATGACTTCGGGGCAGCGGCCTGTGACGCACAAGGGCCGCAGGCAGCGACCATGTGTACGATTTCAGAGTCGATGCCAGGCCAGTACACATGACGGCGCGCCAGAGATTTGGTGCGCGACACACCCCAGTGCCCCTGGTGAAGGAGGCGCAAGACCGACGCACGCAAAGACGCGGGGACCACAACACGCGGCGAAACATTGTCAGTGGAGAGGAGGATAACACCATCCCTAGCCGTGAGGCGGTAGCGCAAAGGGTAGTAGTTCCGCAACGGATCAGAAGTCTTAGTGGACGGGCGATCAGGCCAACCCGTCTGAATACAGCGTAAAACCCGGGAGAGGGTAGGGTCAGAACCCGTAGCAGCCGCCAGCCTGTCCCCAGTGATGGGGAACCCGTCCACAACCCGCTGCTCGGCAACATCCAGGTGGAAACACAAAAGTTCGTCCCTATCGAATGCCTGATCAGGGCCCATGGGGAGGCGAGACAAAGCATCAGCATTCGCATGTTGAGCCGTTGGCCGGAAATGAATCTCATAGTTGAAACGGGACAAGTAAAGAGCCCAACGCTGGAGGCGGTGTGCAGCCTTGTCGGGAAGTGACGTGGATGGGTGAAACAAGGAAACAAGTGGTTTGTGATCCGTAACAAGATGAAATTTTGTGCCATAGAGAAAAACACCAAACTTATGAAGAGCATAAATGATGGCCAAAGCTTCTTTCTCAATCTGAGAATACTTTTGTTGGGCATCCGTGAGCGTTTTGGAGGCATAAGCAATGGGTTGTTCCGAACCGTCAGAAAAACGGTGCGCAAGGACTGCCCCAACCCCGTAGTGAGAGGCGTCTGTAGCAAGGACAAGATGTTGGCCAGGTCGATAAGTAGCTAGGCACGGGGCCTGTATCAGCATAGTCTTCAATTTCTGGAAAGCCGCGTCACATGACGCGGACCAGTGAAAAGGCACGTTTTTGTGCAACAGGCGATGCAACGGCTGAGCCACCGACGCTGCAGACGGTATAAACTTGTGATAGTATGCTATTTTCCCCAAGAAGGCCTGCAGTTCCTTAACAGACGTAGGGCGAGGAAGGGCATCGATCGCAGCGACAGTTTGTTGAAGCGGACGAATACCATCCCGAGAGAGTTGAAACCCCAAGTACGTGATAGATGCCTGAAAAAATTGTGATTTCTGAAGGTTACACTTAAGACCTGCAGTCTGTAAGACAGTAAAAAGTGTGTGGAGATTTTGAAGATGTTCGTCAGTGGTGGAGCCCGTGACAACAATGTCGTCCATGTAATTGATACACCCAGGGACAGGGAGCAATAATTGTTCCAAGAATCGCTGAAAGAGAGCAGGGGCGCTAGCAACCCCGAATGGCAGGCGTTGGTATTGATAGAGGCCGAAAGGCGTGTTAAGGACCAGAAACTGCCGGGAAGCAGCGTCGAGAGGAAGTTGATGATAAGCTTCTGACAGGTCAATTTTAGAAAAATACTGCCCTCCAGCGAGTTTAGTGAACAGTTCTTCAGGACGGGGCATAGGGTAAGTGTCGATGAGGCATTGAGCATTTACTGTGGCTTTGAAATCGCCACAGAGACGAATAGCACCATTGGGCTTGGCAACTACAACGACAGGAGAGGACCACTCACTGGAAGTGACAGGAAGCAAGACCCCTGAAATAGTGAGACGATCCAACTCCTGTTTGACCCGATCACGAAGGGCCACAGGAATGGGCCGAGCCCGAAAAAACTTAGGCCGAGCAGTGGGTTTGAGCGTGATATGAGCTTCAAAGTCGTGTGCACGGCCTAACCCAGGAGAAAAAATGGACGAAAAGGTCGTCGAAAAGAATCCAGTTTAGCATAAGGAATAGCGTCGGAGACAATATTGACAGAGTCATCTATGGAGAACCCAAAAACGCGGAAGGCATCGAAACCAAAAAGATTTTCTGCGTTGCCCTGGTCGACCACAAATATGGGAACAGTGCGAACGACGGATTTGTAAGATACCTCAGCATTAAACTGTCCCAAGAGAGAAATCTTCTGTTTATTGTACGTCCGTAATTGCCGAGTGACAGGGGACAGGAGTGGAGAACCCAGCTGAAGATACGTCTGAGAATTAATTATAGTGGCAGCAGAACCGGTATCCACTTGCATGCGAACATCTCGACCAAGGATTTGGACAGTGAGGAATAACTTCCCGGAAAGGGAAGAAGTGCAATTGACAGACAACACAGAATCAGAATCAGCGTCATGTTCATGGACGTCATTTATGCGGTCGGATTTACAAACGGAAGACACGTGACCATTCTTTTTGCAATCGTGACACACAGCCCAACGTTGTGGACAATCCTCGCGTGAATGTTTCGTAAAACACCTTGGACATGAAGGAAGTTGCCGGGGATTTTGCTGCAGTTTCTTAGGGGTTTGTTTACGGCTTGGCCGAGGCTGCGCGTGGGAGCGCACTGCGGCCACGTCGGCCGGTGGGGACGCGCCGCGCGCGTCGTCAACAGCGCACAGAGGTTGTATTTCCCCGACGTCACCCCACGCTTCTATTTGTGCCCCAGCGGCGCGAGAAATTTCAAAAGACTGCGCAATGGAGAGAACTTCATCTAAAGTTGGATTCGCCAACTGAAGGGCACGTTGCCGAACTTCTTTGTCGGGCGCCGACCGGATAATAGCATCCCGTACCATGGAATCGGCATAGGATTCTTTGTGAACATCAGTAACAAAGTGACACTTTCGACTGAGGCCGTGAAGTTCAGCAGCCCAAGCGCGATAAGATTGATTGGGTTGTTTGTGACAACGATAAAAGGCAACACGAGAGGCTACCACATGCGTTTGCTTTTGAAAATAGACCGACAGAAGGGAACACATTTCAGCAAAGGACAAAGACGCAGGATCCTTCAAAGGGGCCAATTGCGACAACAACCGATACATTTGAGGCGAAATCCAGGAAAGGAACAGAGACTTACATGCTTGTTCGTCCGAGACATAAAATGCCAAGAAGTGCTGTCGAAGACGTTTTTCATAATCCGCCCAGTCTTCTGCCGTCTCGTCGTAAGGAGGAAAAGGAGGTACAGCCAACGACGAGAACCGGCCCGCATTTGACGCCGCGACGAAATCGCGAATCGCCGCCGTTAGAAGCGTTTGCTGTTCAAGGAGATTTTGCAAGAGTTGCTCGACAGTAGCCATGGAACCCTATGAGCCAACGGTGAAAAGGAAAAATCCACTACCTCGTCGCCAATTGTTAGAACTTCTAGTTTAACAAGTATATTTAGGAACGACACTACAACACATATATGTCACAGAGTAAGTTAACATGTGAACACGTTAGCGTTCAGATAAGCACTGAGTCTCAGTCTAGCGGCCGCTGCTTGGCTGGCTGCTTAGGTGGCGCCGCTGCTGCATGGCTGGCAGGCAGACAGCGCCGCACGTAGAGGACGTGCGTAATTGCGCGGCGGCACTTTAAATGATCGGCGAGTCACAACATTGGCATTTCTGGAAATAAAATCACTCTCATACTCTCAAGCGGTCAGGAAATTTCATGTAACAGTTTGTATGTGTAATGGGACTTATTATGTCGCAAATTGTTCTAATGAATTAATTAATCTGCATTTCACTGTTGCTGAGCAACATAATAAACAAGGTGATATGTGTCTCAATTAAAACAGAACCTTGATATTTTGAATACACTTTTGGTTCATTTTTGTCAAAATCAGCACGTGTCAAAATTAATTTCCAACTTTGTGCATTAAGTCCAAGCACATTTGCAACTATTGTACGCGATTCACTGGACAGTTCGATCACGCACTAGCGTATAACATATTTCAAATCGAACGCGCAGATTTCAGTTTTCCCTAACGGGCCAAATGACTCTTTTGTAATAACGTGATGTGTCTATCTCACATAAAGTCTACATGAAACTGGATTTGTCTCCATTCGAGTGAAAATCACAAAAAATAAAATTCACCGCACAGGTCAGCAAACTGTACACATGCACTTTTTGCACTGTAAGTGATAACTTGTCTCAGAGTAAAAGCCGCACATAAATTCACACTTTTTCATGTACACAAAATTCAAAACACCTTCATATTAAACAGATAAATTATGGCCTGCAATTACTTATTAACATTTCCCTTTCTGAATAAACTTCAAGAACTTGCATTTCATAATCAATAAAATTTTATCGCCTTAAAGAAACTATTAGTTTGCTAAAACGAATTCAGGTTACAGTCAACTTGTGTCTAGATGATGATGTCATGAATCGATACTTGCTTTGAATGAGTGAAATACCTGTACTGAAAAAAACTATCCGTTGAGTAATTTAGTGACTTTTATAACAAATTTGGTACCCCTTGCATCGCTACACTGGGAAAAGTGTAAAACAAGCTTTAAAGCTGCATGTTAGATCTAGATTTTCCCATTAAGTGGAAGGAAGGGGCTGTTTATTTTATATTATTTTTCACTCTTGTTTCATATCTGTATCTACATTTACATGACCGTTCTACATTTTACACTTAAGTGTCTAGCAGAGGCATGGAAGCACATGCATATTATATCTCGAACATTCCATTCTAGAATAGCATGTGAGGAAAAATGAATACCTGAATCTTTCCATCCAGTCTCTGATTTCTCTTATTTTATTATGTTGATCAGTTCTCTCTGAGTAGGTAGGAGTCAACAAAATATTGTCACATAATTTTTGAAACAATCTTGCCACAGTGGGAAACGTCTTTGTCTTAATGATTACCACACAACTCATGTATCATATCATGACCCTCCTCTTCTTTTTTTATGATACTACAAAATTAATTCCTTCTCACTAAACTTTTTCTGTGTTCTTCGCCAATCCTATATGGTAAGGATTCCGTGTCATGTGGCAGTACTTCAGAAAAGGATGGACAAGTGTAGTACAGGCAGTGTCTTTAGTATGAGGGCGTGCTGGAAGGTAATGCCTCCAAATTTTTTCTATGAAAACTTTGTATAGCTTTTTAAATCAAACAAATGTTGTTAAGATTCTGCATCTTTAATCTTCGTAGCTACATATTTATTTCTCAACGTAGTCACCCTAGCGACAAATGGGTTTTTTCCAACAAGAGACCAGTTTGTTGATACCATCACTGTAGAAGCTTGGCCTTTTAGAGAGAGCCACAACCTCACCTCTGCCTGCATTGCTTCATCACTATCAAAGTGAAATCCTTGTGAGTGGTCTTTAACTTTTGAGAGCAGAAGATAATCGGATGGGGCCAAGTCAGGACTGTATGGAGGAAGATCGATAATAGTGAATGTATTGTAGCGAATTGTTGCAGATGTTGCAATGCTCATGTGTTGTCTGGGATTATCGTGCTGAAGGAGAGGGTGTGCCATATGTGGACAAACTCTTCAAATTAGAAACTTGATTACAGCAGGATGTTTCTCATACACCGACATAGTCACATTATTCACCATCATGTTGCAAGCTACACTTTGAGACCACTAGTAGCAGAGGCCTGCAAATATGAAGACATGAAGAATAAAGATGTAGTATGTATAATCTTCATTTTATTTAAAAATCTTTGAGTGTTTATGTAAAAAATTTGAAGGCCTTAGCTTCCAGTGTGCCCTCGTAGATTTGTTGCATCTTCTAAATCTGTAAATAAAACACAGCCTTTCCCACAATATTTTCTATGTGGTAGTTCCAATTTAAGTCGTTTGTAGCTGTAATCTCTAGGTATTTTGTTGTATCAACTAGTGTGGAGGACCTCATACTTTTTTTTTTTTTTTAAGGGCTAATTGCCACTTTTTGCACCATGCAGATATATTTTCTAAATCATAATCATTTTGGCCTTCTGATGATTTTACTAGTTGTAGTGAACAGTGGCTTCACCTGAAAACATTTGAGTGCTGCTCATCAACATCTAGATTAAGAATAGCAGAGGGCCTATAACACTTCCTTGTCAAACTTAGGCATCACTTTAGTTTTGCTACATGACTTCCTGTCAGTTACTATAAACTGTGACCTTTCTGATTGGAAATCATGACTAGCCACACAACTGAGTCTTTACTCCCTAGGCACGTAATTTAATTAGAATCCACTTATGAGGTACGGTTCAGAAGCCTCCTAGAAATATAAAAATATGGAAGCAACTTGAGATTTTCTACTGGCAGCACTCAGTACTTCATCCAAATGAAGAGTCAGTTGTGTTTGACAAGAACAATATTTCCAGAATCCCAGATAGTTATATGTCAATAGATCATTTCCTTGTGTCTGCTACAGACTCAGAGGTTTTCTTCATAGGGAATTGTCAATTGTAATTTGAGTTAATCTACCTGTAAGGAGAAGGCAGATCATTTGAGATAATATTTCTTTTGCAGAGAGACTCCACCAGCAACAACAAGGTGTGACGAAGGCTAAGAAGCCCCTCGGACCACGTAAGCCCAGTGGACGGCGCCCGAGGCAAGAATCTCAGCAAGGGGGTGTGCTGGCCAGCATCACTTCTGGAGAGCAGGTGAGTCTCTGGCAGTTGTGAGCTCCTTACTACAAATGACCCATGGATTACTTTTACTAAATTTGAGGATAAGATGAAAGCTTCGAGTCCAGGCAGTGAATGAGTGTCCCTAGAATGAATATTTTACTCTGCAGTGTAGTGTGTGTGTTGTTCCCTACGTCGACATACATACTCCACAAGCTACTGTGGTGGAGGGTACCTTGTACCACTAACTTTCCTATCTTGCTTGCAAACGGAGTGAAAGAAAACAACCACATGTGTGTGTTGTCTGCATGAACACTCATTTCCCTTGTCTCGTCTTCGAGCTCCTTACACTAAATGTGTGTTGGCGGCAGTAGAATTGTTCCCTAAATGTTCTCATTAGTGTTTCACAAAAGGAATGTCTCTCTCACTCCAGAGATTCCCATTTCAGTTCACAGAGCATTTCCATCATACGCTGATGTTGATCGAAGATGTCGTCCCTTAACCTGGCCCGGTGGGGTTTCCAAACACTCGAGCATTACTCAAGAATGGGCCGCACTTGTGGTTTATTAGTGGTCTACTTTACAGATTAGCTACTCTTTCCTAAAATTCTTGCAGTAAACCTAAACTGACCATTTGTCTTCTCTACTACCACCCTTTTGTGCTCTTTCCAGGTCCAATCACTTTGCAACGTTACGCCTAGATATTTAATCGCTGTGACTGTTTCAAGCAGCACACCGCTAACACTGTAACACTATGGGTTTGTTTTTCCTATTCATTTGCATTAACTTACATTTCTCTACATTTTAGCTAGTGGACATTCATCACACCAACTAGAAATTTTGCGCAGGTTGTCTTGTACCCTCCTACAGTCACGCAACAATGGTACCCTTCTGTACAGCAAAACATAATTAACTAACAACATCAGCTTGCTGCTCACCCAGTCCATCATATATATATATATATATATATATATATATATATATATATATATATATATATATATATATAACAGAGGGAAACATTCCACGTGGAAAAAATATATCTAAAAAGAAAGATGATGAGACTTACCAAACAAAAGCGCTGACCCTCTGGCTCCTATCCTTGTAACTGCCCCCGGTGCAAAACCTGTCCCATGCACCCTCCCACCACCACCTACTCCAGTCCTGTAACCCGGAAGGTGTACACGATCAAAGGCAGAGCCACGTGTGAAAGCACCCACGTGATTTACCAACTGACCTGCCTACACTGTGATGCATTCTATGTGGGAATGACCAGCAACAAACTGTCCATTCGCATGAATGGACACAGGCAGACAGTGTTTGTTGGTAATGAGGATCACCCTGTGGCTAAACATGCCTTGGTGCACAGCCAGCACATCTTGGCACAGTGTTACACCGTCCGGGTTATCTGGATACTTCCCACCAACACCAACCTATCCGAACTCCGGAGATGGGAACTTGCCCTTCAGTATATCCTCTCTTCTCGTTATCCGCCAGGCCTCAATCTCCGCTAATTTCCAGTTGCCGCCACTCATACCTCACCTGTCTCTCAACAACTTCTTTGCCTCTACTCTTCCACCTCGACTGACATCTCTGCCCAAACTCTTTGTCTTTAAATATGTCTGCTTGTGTCTGTATGTGTGGATGGATATGTGTGTGTGTGCGATTGTATACCTGTCCTTTTTTCCCCCTAAGGTAAGTCTTTCCGCTCCCGGGATTGGAATGACTCCTTACCCTCTCCCTTAAAACCCACATCCTTTCGTCTTTCCCTCTCCTTCCCTCTTTCCTGATGAGGCAACAGTTTGTTGCGAAAGCTTGAATTTTGTGTGTATATTTGTGTTTGTTTGTGTGTCTATCGACCTGCCAGCGCTTTTGTTTGGTAAGTCTCATCATCTTTCTTTTTATATATATATATATATATATATATATATATATATATATATATATATATATATATATATATATATAACAGAGGGAAACATTCCACGTGGGAAAAATATATCTAAAAAGAAAGATGATGAGACTTACCAAACAAAAGCGCTGGCAGGTCGATAGACACACAAACAAACACAAATATACACACAAAATTCAAGCTTTCGCAACAAACTGTTGCCTCATCAGGAAAGAGGGAAGGAGAGGGAAAGACGAAAGGATGTGGGTTTTAAGGGAGAGGGTAAGGAGTCATTCCAATCCCGGGAGCGGAAAGACTTACCTTAGGGGGAAAAAAGGACAGGTATACACTCGCACACACACACATATCCATCCACACATACAGACACAAGCAGACATATTTAAATATGTCTGCTTGTGTCTGTATGTGTGGATGGATATGTGTGTGTGTGCGAGTGTATACCTGTCCTTTTTTCCCCCTAAGGTAAGTCTTTCCGCTCCCGGGATTGGAATGACTCCTTACCCTCTCCCTTAAAACCCACATCCTTTCGTCTTTCCCTCTCCTTCCCTCTTTCCTGATGAGGCAACAGTTTGTTGCGAAAGCTTGAATTTTGTGTGTATATTTGTGTTTGTTTGTGTGTCTATCGACCTGCCAGCGCTTTTGTTTGGTAAGTCTCATCATCTTTCTTTTTATATATATATATATATATATATATATATATATATATATATATATAACAGAGGGAAACATTCCACGTGGGAAAAATATATCTAAAAAGAAAGATGATGAGACTTACCAAACAAAAGCGCTGGCAGGTCGATAGACACACAAACAAACACAAATATACACACAAAATTCAAGCTTTCGCAACAAACTGTTGCCTCATCAGGAAAGAGGGAAGGAGAGGGAAAGACGAAAGGATGTGGGTTTTAAGGGAGAGGGTAAGGAGTCATTCCAATCCCGGGAGCGGAAAGACTTACCTTAGGGGGAAAAAAGGACAGGTATACACTCGCACACACACACATATCCATCCACACATACAGACACAAGCAGACATATTTAAATATGTCTGCTTGTGTCTGTATGTGTGGATGGATATGTGTGTGTGTGCGAGTGTATACCTGTCCTTTTTTCCCCCTAAGGTAAGTCTTTCCGCTCCCGGGATTGGAATGACTCCTTACCCTCTCCCTTAAAACCCACATCCTTTCGTCTTTCCCTCTCCTTCCCTCTTTCCTGATGAGGCAACAGTTTGTTGCGAAAGCTTGAATTTTGTGTGTATATTTGTGTTTGTTTGTGTGTCTATCGACCTGCCAGCGCTTTTGTTTGGTAAGTCTCATCATCTTTCTTTATATATATATATATATATATATATATATATATATATATATATATATATATATATATATATATATATATTACCTAAGAAGCCTTTGAGCCACTAACATATGTGGAACCTGTTCCGTACAATTGGACCATTAACAGCCTGCAGTGGGGCACCGTATCTAACACTTCTCAGAAATCTAGGAATACGGAATCTGCCTGTTGCCCTCCATCCACAGTTTGCAGGATATCGTGTGAGAAAAGGGCAAGCTGATTTTCGAATGAGCAATCCTTTCAAAATCAGTGATGATTTGTGGACAGAAGCTTTTCTGTCTCAAGAAAATTTATTATGTTCTAACTTAGAATATGCTCAAGAATTCTGCAGCAAAGTGATGTTAAGGATATTATCTGTAATTTTCTGCATCTGTTCTCTTACCATTCTTATATATGGGAGTCACCTGCACTTTCTTCCATTTGCTCGGAACTTTGTGCCAGGTAAGAGATTGGTGGTAAGTGCGAGCTAAGTAAATGTGTTATAACTTCAAGTTGAACAAATATATTTCAAGGATGACGCAATACATGAAAGTCACAGATTAAGTAAACAGAGTAAGACATGTGTCACTTTAACAGTCAAATCATAACTGAGTCCGAGTCTAGCGGCTGCTGGTTGGCTGACCGCTTAAGTGGCGCTGCTGCTGCATGGCTGGCAGACAGCGCCGCATGTAGAGGACCCGCGTAACTGTGCGGTAGCACTTTGAAAGATCAGCGAGTCACAACAAAATGGCCAGCTTCCTGGAACATTATAACCATGTTTCACACTGCTGCTCACTGCCATAACTCTGCCTTACAAGGCCGTGCTCTTAGCAACTGAGCTATTTGTGCACAACTCGTGCTCCGGCTTTAGTTGTGCTTTGACAAGAGAACACTGTGATGGGTACTGCTTGCAATCGAGATTTGGAGGCGGTCACCTCAGAAGAGGCCACGACGACAAGATGACAACAGCAACATTTGTCGGGCTGGAAGAATACGTGACTGGTTTTCTGAACATTCCCACCCGATTGCTTCTTGATTGGCTTGCAAAGTCACCTGACTTGAACCCCATACAAAATCTGTGGTACATGTTGGAACAGTGGATAAAATGCTGACACCAGTATCTCTGCAATTTGTTAGAACTGTGCTATAATTTCCTTAGTGAGTGGCTTAACCTCAATGCAATGTATGTTCACAATATTGTAGACCCAATTCCCAACAGAACCCAGACAGTTATTAAGTCCAGGAGCAGAGTTACATGGTATTAAATGATGTGAATGTAGCCATATATGGAAGTGAAATGTGGACAATAAACAATTGAGGTAAGAAGAGAATTAACCTTTTTGAAATGTGGTACTGCATGAGAATGCCAAAGAGAAGATCGGTGTATTAAGCAAGCAAATCGAATTGAGGGACGAGGGGGTGGGGGGACCGGGACCTTATGGCACAACTTGACTAAATGGAGGGAAGGAGTGAAAGCACACATCCAAAGGCATCAAGGAGTTGTCATTTTGGGATTGGAGGGAAGTGTGGGAGGTAAAAGCTGTAAAGAGAGACCAAGTCTTGACTGCAGAAAGCAGGCTCAAATGATCATAGCCATGCAGAGATGAAGGAGCTTGCACAGGATAGACTAGCATGGGCTTGTGATATATACTGAAATGACAAAAGTCATGGGAAAGCTATATGCACATATCCAGATGGTGGTAGTATCACATACACAACATATAAAAGGGCAGTGCATTGGCAGAACTGTCATTTTTACTGAGGTGATTCATGTGAAACAGTTTCCAACTTGAACATGGTTGCACGATGGGAACTAACAGACTTGGAACCTTGAATGGTAGTTGGAGCTAAATACATGGGACATTCCATTTCAGAAATCATTTGGAAATTCAATATTCTGAGGTCCATAGTGTCTAGAGTATGCTGAGAATACAAAATTTCAGGTATTACCTCTCACCAAGGAGAACCCAGTTATTTACAACCAAGAGCAGCAGCATTTGCTTAATGTTGTCAGTGCTAACAGGCGTGCAACACTGCGTGAAATAATCACAGAAATCAGTGTGGGATGTACAACAAGCATACCAGTTAGGACATTGTGGTGAAATTGGACATTGTGGGGAAATTTGGTGTTATTGGGCTAAGGTAGCAGATGACCGATATTAGTGCCTCTGCTAACAGCTCGATATCGCCTGCAGTGTCTCTCCTGGGATTGCAACCATATCTGTTGCCTCTAGACAACTGGAAAACTGAGGCTTGGTCAGTTGAGTCTTAATTTCATTTGGCAAGAGCTGATGGTAGGGTTTGAGTGTGGTGCAGACCCATGAAGCCACGGACTGAAGTTGTCAACGAGGCTCTGTGCGAGCTGGTGGTTATATAACACTGTGGACTTTGTTCACATGGAGTAGACTGGGTCATCTGGTCCAATGGAACTGATCACTGACTGGAAATAGTTATGTGTGGCTACTTGGAGACGATTGCAGCCACTCGCAGATTTCATGTTCCCAAACAATGATGTAGTTTTTATGGATGACAGTGTGCCGTGTCACCATCCACAATTGTTCACGATTGGCTGGAAGAACGGTCTGGGCAGTATGAGTGAATGGTTCGGCCACTCAGATTGCCTGACATGTATCCCATCAAGCATTTATGTCCCTTAAATGTCAGTTTGTGCACAAAATCGTGCGTTCGCTACACTTTCGCAATTATGGATGGCTGTAATGGCAACATGGTTCAGTATTTCTGCAGGGGACTTCCAACAACTTGTTGAGTCCGTGCCACGTTAAGTTGCTCCACTACACCAGGCAAAAGGAGGTCCAAAGTGATATTAGAAGGTATCCCATGACTCTTGACACCTCAGTGTAATCCTGTTGAACTTGCAGCTCTTTTCACAAAGCAGAGGTCATCTGCGACCATGTGATCTATTCCAAATCTATTACTTAAGATTAAAAATTCTTTGGAAAACAATAACCTAAACATCTATATAATAAAAGTTGGTTTTGATGTAACATAGCAGAGATATTCACTACAACATAAGATTGCTTCAAATTATCTGCCCCTTTATGTATTAGTCTCTATACTTATATCTTCTTTATCAGCAGTATTTGTGTGGTTCAGCTTCTGGTATTTACTTTCTGTGTTAGAATTATACCTAACTTTGCTTACATGTTTAGGAAGTCAGAATCTTTTTGAAAAGCCCTTTCAAGCAATGGGTGTATTTCAGTCAAAGCACAAGGTCAACGTACCTCAATTCTTATCATTACTTTTACTTAAAACACAATGTTTCAATTACTGTTAATTTATTAAAGCATTAATAAAAATACAGGGATAACTCTTGTAATAATTTCGCTGGGCAAAATCTGATTCCAGTTTCATATTTCTCTGGCTAAACAGAATCATTTGATAAATGCGATGATAACAACATTCTGTTTTATTTCTATTTTTACTTTTTCTAGTGATTGTTGTTTTTGTATGTTCTTAGCACTTCCACCCCCCTTTCAACATGTTTCACTCAATATGTTATAAACACAAGTTCCATGCAAATAGAACCAGAAGTTTGAGGGGACTTCTGAATGTTGCTCAGATGTGCTGAATTATCAGTATAACTTAAAATTATGTGAAACTTAATTTGATTCATAAGATGTCCTGATTCTAGCACAGGGATTGTTTGGCACCAGGAGATTGATGTCACAAGCCATTGGAATAAGCTGGCAGACTCAGCTGGAGGAGAGCACCTTGGCAGGTGTGCTGACAGTCGACAAGTGCAGCTAGCAGGTGGTTCGACAGCCACAGATGTGCATGTTTTCAAGATCATGTTCCATTGTTTGTACCTAGGTCTAAATATTTTAAGCTTTTGGGCAAAAAAGTCCTTCAGAAATAGAAAATACACACATTCACACAAGTGCAACTCACACTCCCTTGGCCATTTATTGTTATTCCATCCCGGACTTTTCATTGTTTGATTTTACTCAAAGCCATTGTTTTTATGAAGTTAAGATCACGTCAAATATGCAGGGTGTTGCAGAAATGTTGTGATAATCTTCAAGGGGTTGTAGAGGGTGTCTTGAGGAACAAATTCAGGACAGGAACCCACCTTCGGAAACATCATCCAATGATGCTAGAGTTCCATAGTTATAGACACCGGCACCTGTCACTAGGCCATCCATTCAGCAGCAAACATGACTTTGTACACTGATGGACCACAGGTGGAATGTCTCACAATGTTGTTTGTTATTCAGTGATTGTGACGGACAGCCACAGTCACCAGTGGAGAAGGTGGAGCTAGCTGCTGCATATACAGGCCTTGTCTCACATGAATGCGATGCTCTGTTACCTTGGTGTGTGACGCTTTTGGGCCACAGTTTGCATACAAAGTTTATTTTTCTCCTATATACCAATAAACAATGGAGATTTTAGGGCAGTTCCAGGAGAAGAATACGCTACAGATGGAAACCCTGGTCTGAAAAATCATCAGCCGAGGCAACAGAGCATCACACGCATACGAGACAAGACCAATTGACACCGCAGCTCGCTTCGTCATCCCCACCGATGATCGTGGCAATCGGTCACAAACACTGAATAACAAATGAAATTGCGAGACATTCCACCTACGGTCCATCAGTGTACAAAATAACGTTTGATGCAGCAGAGTGGGCTAGTGACAGGCACTGGCACCTATAACTTAAATGCTCTGCAGCATCATTGAATGATATATCCGGACACAGGTTTCTGTCAATGATGTGTTCCTCAAGACAACCCCTCATAGTTTGTCACAACACATCAGGCACACCCTTTACATCCACGGACTTGAGATTCTATGTTATTAGTGGGTGCTCATGTTAATGGCATTTAAAACAAACTATAGGTAGAGCTCATGCTGCACTGAATCAGCCTGTGGGCTGGAGACCACAGCAACAGCAGCATCACCGACAATTATGAGATGTTGTTTCTTCTTTTGTTCTCAGTTAATTGTGTTTGAGCAGTTATTCAATACAGAAAATTGTAATTTAACACACCATTTGAACTACTCGATGACAAACACAGTTTCACAGGTACATTCTGTATCCGAATCATCTACCGGCTCATCTCAGTTGCAGTCGACCACGACAGCGTCCTCTGCGGGTGGCGCAGCTCAGCAGGTGGTGGTCACTACTGCGCCAGGGAAGGGCGTGCCAGTGGTCGGCGCCGTGGCGGGGGGACGTGGTGGGCGCTCGAGTGTGCACCAGCAGATCAGGGTTGCCGGTAGTAATGCGGGCACCGCCATCCACAACCTGCAGGTGACCACGTCGGCTGGCCAGCAAACAATACAGGTAACACTGACTTATGAGTTGCCCCCTTCAATTTTCTTGATATGTGCAGGATTTGACGTTCAATGACTGGATATCATTTCCTAAAGCAAACTCGAAAAAACCTCCTTTGAATATTGGAAGACTTCTGACCAGTGCTAAGTACAAAGTATTTCTAGTTAATTAACATAGTCCCTACTAGCTGAGTGAATAGTACGTGCTTGTGGAAATGACATCGTGTAACAACTCAAGTTGTTTATTTATTGTGTGACCAGTTTCGATCAAAGACCATTATGCAGTACCTGTTGTACACACATCATGTATACAGGAAATTTTCAGATGAAAAGGGTGTTTGAATTCTAGTAAAAATACAAATAATACTTACAGATTAAAGTTGTGCACCATTATAAACTCAATAATAAAGTTATAAATATCCTCCTTTTTGCAGATAATCAGATATTCATAATGGTCTTGGAAGATGAATTACAGAGAGCAATTTCATTTTTGTACAAGGTAGTCAGTGATTGTAATATGATAATATCTAAAGATCAAACTAAGACAGTGACATTTGACAGTAAGGAGCATTTAAGAGCAAAAACAATACTTTTTGATAAACTGCTAGAACAAATAAATACTTCTAAAACCTGTGAGGTCTTGTTGTGAGGGTACTGGTGTGTAGTATCTGTAAGTGGTTGTTCTTGGGAGGGCGACAGTGCCCAGTGGCGCAGAGAGTTGCAAGCAGAGGCAGTTGTTGAGAGGCTGTGGAAGGTGTAGGCTGCGTGAGCCAAAGGCGGTTGCGTAGCAAAGGATTTATCTTCATGTTTAATAGTAGTGGCGCACAGTTTGAATAATAGTGTGTTTATATTTGTGCAGTGTGATAAAAGGAAATAAATTAAATTTTACCAGTTCTTAATGTGTCTCCATCAGTTAGTACCACACCATTGCATTTAACAGTGAACGAAGTCTCAATATACACGGTCAACTACAACAAGAGGATTGTAACATAATAATCATTAATTAACCCATATAATCTCCTAGACCAAGGGAGCTTATATTGTGTATTTTATCCAGTGATCGAAAATACAAATTCCAAAAACTTCAACAGTTGGTAGGTACTATAATTCACACTCTCCTCAAATAATTTAGGGAACAGATGACACTAAAATTTTATAATGTGATGGCAGTACCAGTTCTAATGTACGAGTCAGAGACAGTGACTCTAACTGCCGGCCGAGAGAGGAGGATTCATAGAGCACAAATAAGACTTCTAAAATCACTCGCTTGGTACATACTCATAGATTGGATAAAGAATAGTGAAATTAGATACAAACTGCCTGCTAAAAGCCTATTTCAGAAAATAGAGGAATGTGGAAAGAAACGGTGTAAACATATTGAAGGAATGTTAGATGAATGACTGCTTAAATAAATATACAAATATGCACCTCAAGGGAAAATAAATGTTGGGCATTGGAAGTAGAGATGGAAATACTAGCTGCAGTTTACTTGAAATTGGAACAGGCAAAGATGACTTCAAAGTGGAGCTAGCAAAGATGCCTGAACCAAAACTGGATTTGACAGTGATAATTAAAGCTGTGGATCACAATTAAGGATGGGGGAGTTTTACATGGAATCTTGTATTTAACAGCTTTTTTCCTTACTTTTATTTAAATTTGTATTTACACTCCTGGAAATTGAAATAAGAATACCGTGAATTCATTGTCCCAGGAAGGGGAAACTTTATTGACACATTCCTGGGGTCAGATACATCACATGATCACACTGACAGAACCACAGGCACATAGACACAGGCAACGGAGCATGCACAATGTCGGCACTAGTACAGTGTATATCCACCTTTTGCAGCAATGCAGGCTGCTATTCTCCCATGGAGACGATCGTAGAGATGCTGGATGTAGTCCTGTGGAACGGCTTGTCATGCCATTTCCACCTGGCGCCTCAGTTGGACCAGCGTTCGTGCTGGACGTGCAGACCGCGTGCGACGACGCTTCATCCAGTCCCAAACATGCTCAATGGGGGACAGATCCGGAGATCTTGCTGGCCAGGGTAGTTGACTTACACCTTCTAGAGCACGTTGGGTGGCACGGGATACATGCGGACGTGCATTGTCCTGTTGGAACAGCAAGTTCCCCTGCCGGTCTAGGAATGGTAGAACGATGGGTTCGATGACGGTTTGGATGTACCGTGCACTATTCAGTGTCCCCTCGACGATCACCAGTGGTGTACGGCCAGTGTAGGAGATCGCTCCCCACACCATGATGCCGGGTGTTGGCCCTGTGTGCCTCGGTCGTATGCAGTCCTGATTGTGGCGCTCACCTGCACGGCGCCAAACACGCATACGACCATCATTGGCATCAAGGCAGAAGCGACTCTCATCGCTGAAGACGACACGTCTCCATTCGTCCCTCCATTCACGCCTGTCGCGACACCACTGGAGGCGGGCTGCACGATGTTGGGGCGTGAGCGGAAGACGGCCTAACGGTGTGCGGGACCGTAGCCCAGCTTCATGGAGACGGTTGCGAATGGTCCTCGCCGATACCCCAGGAGCAACAGTGTCCCTAATTTGCTGGGAAGTGGCGGTGCGGTTCCCTACGGCACTGCGTAGGATCCTACGGTCTTGGCGTGCATCCGTGCGTCGCTGCGGTCCGGTCCCAGGTCGACGGGCACGTGCACCTTCTGCCGACCACTGGCGACAACATCGATGTACTGTGGAGACCTCACGCCCCACGTGTTGAGCAATTCGGCGGTACGTCCACCCGGCCTCCCGCATGCCCACTATACGCCCTCGCTCAAAGTCCGTCAACTGCACATACGGTTCACGTCCACGCTGTCGCGGCATGCTACCAGTGTTAAAGACTGCGACGGAGCTCCGTATGCCACGGCAAACTGGCTGGCACTGATGGCGGCGGTGCACAAATGCTGCGCAGCTAGCGCCATTCGACGGCCAACACCGCGGTTCCTGGTGTGTCCGCTGTGCCGTGCGTGTGATCATTGCTTGTACAGCCCTCTCGCAGTTTCCGGAGCAAGTATGGTGGGTCTGACACACCGGTGTCAATGTATTCTTTTTTCCATTTCCAGGAGTGTATTATCAAATGAAACATCAGTTAAGTAACATTAAATCATAGTTTTTAATGAAAGTAACACATTTTTATTTTTATCACTGGTAATATGAAAATAAATTAAAAGTTGACACAGACATATGAAATGCCTTTTAGTTAAATGAAAAGAAATATATAAATCAGTAATACTGTACGATCTCTAGAAATAAAATAACATTTTAATTTTTATTTGTTGTTTCACATTTTGTATCATGTTTTAATTTGTTGTGAATACGTGAATTTTCAGGTGACTAATAATTAAAACTAAAAAGATATTACTTTTATTAAAATATTATGATTAAATATTTGTTCATTAACATTTTCATTTATTTATAAATATTGAGTTCAAATAAAATCGTAAGAATAAGAATCTTTATTAACCGTTCAGTATTTTCTTATACAATGGGCTTCGTCAATAAGTTCAATTACAGTATAAAGATGGTTATATTCTCTTAACAATGTATATATAAATCATGTGAAATTTAGTGTAGTACAATAGCACACTTTTGGAATTTTATATATTATTAATTTTACAATAAAAAGGAAAACATTATACAGATTTATATTAAGCAGGGAGTATTTATGTTGATGACACTATGTCATTATCATATACATGTTGATAACACTATGTCATTATCCTAAGCTATTGATACAAATTTAGGTCCTACTACAGGCAGAGGTACCTTTCTCTATGTTAAAACAGCAAATCTGCCATATTACAATCTTTAAATTCATCAACTTAGTAAAATGCTTTACCTTTGAGCCATTGACCCAATGTTGTCTTAAATTTACTTTTAGATACTGTTTGTACAATTTTAGGGAGCATATTAAACAGTTCGAGGCCTACATATTTATAACTATTATGTATCTTAGACAGTCTAGAGTATGGCAGATCAATAAAAATGCGTTGCCAATGATATTTGAACTGGTGAATTTACGATTAAGAGATGTTTGTGTTCTTCACTCCAGTGTTAGTAAGTCAGAAATATTTTATACTTAACAACACTCGGAAAGCTTCCAACCTTTAATGACAATGTTTCTGACTGTTGCATCATACTTCTCTAGGAAACTGATGTGCGAGCTCTGAGCTTCAACTCATATAATTAGGAAGAAAATCAAATCAGAGGGGCATTCTGTAAGGTCCTGTTGTTAGTGAAATGAATCAGTAAGTTCAGGTTTTATTCACTTTAGGTTTTTGCAGTTGGACCTTAGTGTTGATGACGTGTCATAGAATGTGCCGTAGTTGATCATGAACTTATTAGAAGAAAAAATAACCAGTATCACCTGTGGGAGCTATCCAGCAACATGACACAAAATATATGTTATATACTTCTATTTGTTGGGATTTCAGGATCCAAATAGCAGTCTGGAATACAGCAAAATTTGACAGTGTGCCATCTTTCTGCTGAACGGCGTAACACCATACATTTGCAGATATTAGACAATATATTTACAGTGAAAAATGACAATCCATTTGAGGGTCAAGGCATCATACCAGTGCTGACAGTAGACTGCATTAAAGACTGATCCAGAATTTCATGAGTGTATGGCAAATGACCGACATCTTTTATGCTAATGAACTGAAGACAAACAATAGACTGTGTTAACATAATTCATGCTGAATATCTATTTGCTATTATTTTCTAGTACTTACTGTTAGCTACCTAATTATTTATTGTCTTTGACGTAATTATGTACTGTATCCATTTTGTAGCATTTTATTTTATTTAAACTATCTACATCTGCGACTATAGTCTGCAAACTACTGTGAAGGGCGTGATAAAGGGTATACTTACTGTAACAGTTATTAAGGGCTTTTACTGTCCCATTCATGTATGGAGCAACAGAAAGTGCTTATTCTAATCTTGTCCTCACAATCCCTCTGTGAGTGGAACTTAAGGGGTTGTAGTATATTCTTAGCTTCATCATCTAAAGTTGGTTCTTGAAACTTTGTAAGTAGAATTTCTCAGCATAGTTTGCATCTATCTTCAAATGTCTACCTGTTCAGTTTTTTCAACATCTCTGTGACACTCTCCCATGCATCAGACAAACCTGTAAACATTTGTGCTGCCCTTCTCTGTATACGTTCAATATCCCCCGTTAGTCCTATTTGGTATGGATCCCATACATTTCAGCAATACTATAAGATGGCCAACATGAGTGATTTGTAAGCAGTCTCATTTGCAGACTGATTACATTTCCCTAGTATTATACCAGTGAACTGCAGTCTGCTGCTTGCTTTATCTACGACTGAGCCCATCTGATCATTCCATTTCATATCTCTACAATGTGTTACATCCAGGTAGTTGTACGAGTTGGCTGATTCCAAGAGTGATATGGTCATATTGCGGTCATGTGTGTTTATTGCAGTCATGTGTGTTTATTGCAGTCATGTGTGTTTATTGCAGTCATGTGTGTTTTTTGCGAAGTGTTCAGTTTCACATTGCTAAACATTTAAAGTAGGTTTCCACCTTTGTACTACATTGAAATTTTATCAAGATCTGACTGAATATTTGTGCAGCTTTTTTTCAGACAGTATGTCATTATGGACAACCACATCCTCTACAAAAATTCTGAGGTTACTGTTAATATTGTCTGCAGTATCATTAATATACAACATGAACAGCAAGTGTCCCAACATACTTCCCCATGCCACAGCTGAAATGACTTCTTCAATTGTTAATGATTCTGCAACCCAGATAACATGCTGCTTCCCTCCTACTAAGAAATCCTCACTCCATTCACAAATTTCACTTAATACCCCATGTGAACATACTTTCGATAAGAGGCATACGTGGAGTAAAGTGTTTCTTGGAAATCGAGAAATACTGCACCTACCTGACTGCAGAATATGCGCTGGTTGGCATGGAGGTCATTTTGTTTGAGATATTTCATTACATTTGAGCTCAGAGTATGTTCCGAGATTCTAGAATGAATGGACGTCAAAGATATTCTACTGTAGTTTTGTGGAGCACTTCTGCTACCCTTCTTGCAGCAGGTGTGAACTTCACTTTATTCCAACTTCTGAGTTTCACAACTTAGTGTCTCCATGTAAGTTAGGCTTAATACAAACGTGAGTTTAGCATCGATTGTCAATCAGCATTTTAAGAATTTGTGCTTATTGGTAGTGTGTTCATTAACTTTCACAGACAATCTGTTTTGTAATTACTTATACCTGTCGTGTATTTCATTTACCTGTGCCTCCCACTCACAGGTAACAACTTCGCAGAACCTGCTGCCTGCCGCGGGAAAATCCCTACTCGCAGTTTCAAATCCCGGGGTGGGCTCCGTGCGCGGCACATCACTCGCGCAGGCCGTGGCTGCCTCCAACGTAGTGACGGCAACCTCGGCAGCGACTGGTCTGCCCGCATCCTCCCAGCAGCAGCAGGTGGTGAAGACGGTGACGCTGACGGCACAGCAAGTGCAGGCAGTCGCGTCTGCGAGGGCGGCAGCGGCCGCCGTGACAGTGACTGCACCGACCACGACCGTAGGCGCCACGTCGCTCAGGATGGTGGGTACTGCCGGAGCTGTGACCCGTGGCGCCAAAGGGGGCAAAGCTGGCAAAGGTCAGGGCCGAGAGAGGGTGCGCAGGACGCAGGTAATTCACAGTTTGTGTGTGTGGTGAAAGTGTACCGGATGATGTGTGTGAGCGAGTGGGCCGCAGTACCGTCCAGGTTCTGTGGCAGATGCAGGCTGAATGATTAGTTTTGAGTTAGCTTGTCGCATTCTATGGCTGAGAATGTAGTTTATACAAAAGGCACATTTGTAGTTGCTGATGAAACCTTTAATTAACAATGTTGCTTACTGATTGCCAATAGCCATTGCACGAGCACTAAGAAATCCTTAGGCATTTTAATGGGCAGTATTGCTCTTAGTCATCCACTGACTACACACCGTTGGCAGCACTTTTCATCAAAGCATAATATTTTGTTGCCATATGGCTAGTGTATGGCAGGTTGCATGAAAACTGTGAGTTGTCATATGGCATGTGTTACAGGCTGCTTCCATTATTTTTTCTTGGGGCCCTGGGTTTGATTCCTGGCTGGGTCAGAGATTTTCTCTGTTTGGGGACTGGGTCATCATCATTATTATTATCATCAGCAGCAGCAGCAGCAATGCACAATTTGCTGGAATGATGTCAGATAGAAAGACTCACACTATGCAGCTGAACTAGGGGTTTGTCAACCAGTGATGCCATATGATCATCTCATTTCCACAGAAGACCTTCACATAGGCTTTGTTAGTTCAAATTTACAGAACATACAGTAGAACCTTGTTAATCTGTCCCCTACGGGATCATGGTTGGAATGCATGAAAGATCAGATTATGAGAGGAACACTTTTATTGATCCATAACGTCAGAATACAGTATAGCACAACTTTAATGTTGAATTGGAAATACTGTATGAATTATTGTTCCATGTTAAAACAGTAACAAAATGAAAAGAAAATATTCACACACTAAAAAATTCAACACAAAAGTGTAAAGTACAGTAGCGCATGTAGCGTGAAATATGTCTGTATCATATGATAGTATATTGTTACTGCGACTGAAAGTTTAACGTCTGTACATATCTTATTCCAGTACTGAAAAGAATGCAACTGATTTGGACTTAACTGTCTGTAACATGAGAAATCACACCCCTTAAGCAGGACACATCTTAAGCTAGATGAAAAAAGTCTGCGATGTCCTTTTGCTTAGCAGAGAAGTAGTTTGATTTTGTCGCTATGTTCCACCATTTCCTAATCCACAAAATATCTGTTGGGGTAGACCTAGAGCTTTTTTCATTATTGAAAGGCTATATCAAATGTATTTTTAACATCTGTGTGTTATATTCGAGTCATATGTTCATTGTCTTTGTTGTCGTCATCATCACTATTGTTCTCATCGGTTGTTCAAGTTACCATGTCAGTGTGTTAGTCATCAGTTAATTCTGCTTGTGTTGTGCTGTCAGCACCAGCTGTACTGATCCACTCACTTTGACACTGGGCCCAACATCTACTCAGATTTAATGTTTTCCTGCCATTTACGACATTTTTTATTGCTCTGGTGAAATTTCCTATGTTCACTATGTTAATTTTCACCCGATTTTGCATCAACATATTTATAATTTTCCTGAAATTTACACGTTATGTAAAAATGTTCATGGAGAAATAAGTGTCCAAGGAATAGAAAAGCAACTGGAATCACTCAACAGAGGAAAGTCCACTGGACCTGACGGGATACCAATTCGATTCTACACAGAGTACGCGAAAGAACTTGCCCCCCTTCTAACAGCCGTGTACCGCAAGTCTCTAGAGGAACGGAGGGTTCCAAATGATTGGAAAAGAGCACAGGTAGTCCCAGTCTTCAAGAAGGGTCGTCGAGCAGATGCGCAAAACTATAGACCTATATCTCTGACGTCGATCTGTTGTAGAATTTTAGAACATGTTTTTTGCTCGAGTATCATGTCGTTTTTCGAAACCCAGAATCTACTATTTAGGAATCAACATGGATTCCGGAAACAGCGATCGTGATAGACCCAACTCGCTTTATTTGTTCATGAGACCCAGAAAATATTAGATACAGGCTCCCAGGTAGATGCTTTTTTTCTTGACTTCCGGAAGGCGTTCGATACAGTTCCGCACTGTCGCCTGATAAACAAAGTAAGAACCTACGGAATATCAGACCAGCTGTGTGGCTGGATTGAAGAGTTTTTAGCAAACAGAACACAGCATGTTGTTATCAATGGAGAGACGTCTACAGACATTAAAGTAACCTCTGGCGTGCCACAGGGGAGTGTTATGGGACCATTGCTTTTCACAGTATATATAAATGACCTAGTAGATAGTGTCGGAAGTTCAATGCGGCTTTTCGCGGATGATGCTGTAGTATACAGAGAAGTTGCAGCATTAGAAAATTGTAGCGAAATGCAGGAAGATCTGCAGCAGATAGACACTTGGTGCAGGGAGTGGCAACTGCCCCTTAACATAGACAAATGTAATGTATTGCGAATACATAGAAAGAAGGATCCTTTATTGTATGATTATATGATAGCGGAACAAACACTGGTAGCAGTTACTTCTGTAAAATATCTGGGAGTATGCGTGCGGAACGATTTGAAGTGGAATGATCATATAAAATTAATTGTTGGTAAGGCGGGTACCAGGTTGAGATTCATTGGGAGAGTGCTTAGAAAATGTAGTCCATCAACAAAGGAGGTGGCTTACAAAACACTCGTTCGACCTATACTTGAGTATTGCTCATCAGTGTGGGATCCGTACCAGATCGGGTTGACGGAGGAGGTAGAGAAGATCCAAAGAAGAGCGGCGCGTTTCGTCACAGGGTTATTTGGTAACCGTGATAGTGTTACGGAGATGTTTAATAAACTCAAGTGGCAGACTCTGCAAGAGAGGCGCTCTGCAACGCGGTGTAGCTTGCTGTCCAAGTTTCGAGAGGGTGCGTTTCTGCATGAGGTATCGAATATATTGCTTCCCCCTACTTATACCTCCCGAGGAGATCACGAATGTAAAATTAGAGAGATTAGAGCGTGCACAGAGGCTTTCAGACAGTCGTTCTTCCCGTGAACCATACGCGACTGGAACAGGAAAGGGAGGTAATGACAGTGGCACGTAAAGTGCCCTCCGCCACACACCATTGGGTGGCTTGCGGAGTATAAATGTAGATGTAGATGAACTGACGTAACATGATGCTGGCCGTCAAGTAGTGTTTACAAACGTTAACATGGTTAAGTTTCTTGACACCAGGGTGCTCTTCTCAGTGGATTTAAACCAGTAAACATGTAAAAGTTGTAACAATTTGTGCCATGTCTCCTGTCACTGCCGAACTCTACTCTGCATGGTGGCTGATGGGAGTAAGTAGGTTCATCCGAATAAAGACATCATGACCAGTTACAACCATTTCCAAACTGTCTCTATAGTGCATGTGCAGTTTTGTGTTTGTCGTAATCATCGTCACACCTCTGTCAGACCATATTTAGCGTATTTTGTCTTTTGATCGCTTGTAACGCTAGCTGACTTCTTCATTCACTTTACATTGCTAAAATATTTTTGGTTTAAACACAGCACCAATTACGGATTCTTTCATGCTGAGCAAGATGTGTTTCAAGAATTTATTCTCGTTGTCAAGTGCAGTATTTATGTATGTATTTTTTGTGATGTTACACAAACAAACAGTGTGAGAGATAGTTTGCGTGTGTGTGGTTTTGTGTGGAACTGAGGAGGCATGGTACAGGGCAACCTCAAAAACACGACTACAGTTCAAGAGACGCAGAACAACACATAAGCAAACACCACACGAAATACTTATGTAAATATTTACAATTGACAATGAGAAAAAATTCTTGAAATGCACTGTAATAAGCATGAAAAAATATGTAATTGGTGCAGTGTTTCATCATTTAAATAATGAATGACAGCTGCTGGCTTTCCAAAAACATTGATTATGATGTATGAAATTGAGTCAAACGTTTCTACTTGCCAGACAGTTATCAGTTCCCGTTACATCAGCACTTTTTATTAGGTAACAAACAAGTTCCCCATAAGACTATTTTGATGCCTATTATGTGCACTTACATAAGGTGCAAAAATGCAAGAGGGTATCCTGTATGTAACTTTTACAGCTTAAAATGTTATTTCCCACATTTTACACCATGTTTTGGAAGTCCCTTGAAAACTCTGAAAACAGGATTTTACTGTGTGTGTGTGTGTGTGTGTGTGTGTGTGTGTGTGTGTGTGTGTGTGTGTGTGTGTGTTTTAGGGGGAATGGCTAGGAGAATAGGGGGAGGTTTGTTTGTGAGAGATCTAATTTCTGACAGCAGTCTTCTGATATGTTTGATGTGGCTCATCACAATATCCTCTCTTGTGTCAACCTATTCATATCAGCGTGGCACCGAGCGACGTGGCACAGTGGTTAGCATGCTGGACTTGCATTCGGGAGGGCGATGGTTCAAACCCACAACCGGCCATCCTGATTTAGCTTTCCCGTAATTTCCCTAAACCACTTCAGGCAAATGCTGGGATGGTTTGAAAGGACACAGCCGACTTCCTTCCCTAATCCGATGAGATGATGACCTCACTGTTTCTGGAAGGAAAATGGCTTATATATTGAATTAAATAAGTATTTGATGTGATAGTGCAAAATACTGGCTGGAATACAGACAATATGAGTCAAGACAACAATCAACATGTATAAAAGAAGACTTATTTTGAACCTCAATTCCATTTGCTGTAACTTGTTTGTCATATCTTTATTTGCTGTTGTAATATCTTACTGCAGTGTTTGTTCAGTATTTTCATCATCATTTTCTGAATGCTATGCCTTGTTGCCGCAACCATTGTCCCCCCTTTTTATTATGTGTTCTTCATTTCTTAATAATTTTATACGTTCTGTTACTTCCGACAGATTTTTGACTTTTTTTTTTTTTTTTTTTTTTTTCCTCTCTCCCCCTTGGATTCCCATTGGTTTTCCTTCCCAAAACATTTCCTACTGTCATATCTGTTAAAAATCTATAACTTCTCAGTAAATATCTAAAAGACTTCTTTTCCTATTTTGTGTAGTCCGATTGTGCTTTTCTATTTCCTGTTCATCGACCTCTTTTGGAAAATGTTCATTGGTTTGTCTTTGTGCGCAGGTGTTCCACAGCTTTCTCCACACCCATATTTCCACTACATTTAATTGCTTTCTGCCTGTTTTCAAAAGTGTTCAGCCTTCATAGCCATATAGGAGCACACTCCAGATGAATGTCATGACATTTTTTTTTTTTTTTTTTTCCTGTACTGGATGCATTCTGCATTATCAGTTGTTTTCATTCATTGAAAGCATATTTAACTGTAGTGGTTCTTTGTCTGATTTTCATGCTGCATCTGTTGTCTTCTGTGGTTGAGGTTCATAAATACAAGGGAAGATTGGAAGGTAATGCACAATAATTTTACTACCAAAAAGTTGGATAGATTAAAAAAAAAATTAAAAATCACAAATGAACTTACATCTTTAACCTACTTTTTTACATAGTCAACAACCTTCCCAACACATTTCTTCCATCACGGTACCAATTTCAATATGTCCGGTTCGTAGAAGTCCATTTAGTTCAAGTATAGCTGTCGGTAGACTGCTGGTTTTGCTTCAGCATCTATTGCTGGCCAAGAATTTCTTCATGGAACCAGAGAGATGAAAGTCTGATGGTGCTAGAACCGGATTGTAAGGTGGTTGCTGGAGCACCTCCCACCCAAATTTGGCAATTTTCTCACAAACAGGAGGAGCAACATGTGGGCGAGCATTGTCATGAAGATGTGTGACACTGTCAGCATTAATGTTTTGAACAATATCGTACAATTCACCATGGGAAATCGTGAACTGCTGCTGTAAGGTTTGCAGTTGCACAAGGTGGTTGAGAATCACTAAGGTTGACACTGTCCCCTTGGAAGAATTCCCACCACCTGGAGACATTGCTGCAGTTGATACAGTCATCTCCATATATGGTACGCATGCTCCTGTGAATTTCACTTGGTTTACTCCCTTCAGCCCACAAATATTGAACTACATTTTGCAGCTCTTCACAAGTTAATGACAGTAACATGCACCCCATGTTTGTTTTGTAGTTCAGGCTTCTCTCACAAGAGCTGCACATAAAAGCAAAATACCCTCTGTAGCACAAACTTCAAACTGTATTGTTGTGAAACTTCAGCATCCCAGCTGCAACACCAGCGGAGAAAAAAAATTATTGTGAATTACTTTCAGATCCTCCCACATAACAGAATTTATCAATTTCTTTCAAGTTAGATGTCAGGATTTCTCCTCAGTTAGTGTTTTCTTGGTATTATAATGTAGGGTTTATGATCATTAATCTTAAGTTCAAATGTGTTAATAATAGCTTAAAATTTAGAAATTATATTTTGCATATGTTTTCTACTATCGGCTGCTAAGGCAATATCAAATGCAGATTTTGTGCTACAGTTGGGAATTCCATTCTCTTAAACTCAGGACTTTTTCCTTTGAACATCCTCATAACTTTGACAATGAAAAAGTTAAACAAATAAAAGGGGATTTAATGATAGCACTTGTCTTAACCTTTTGGTTTTGGCTTTACATCTTTCACTATTAACTTCTGTTCTCACTCTTTGGTTTTTATATGTGTTTCATATTGTTCATCTGCCTTTCCAGTCTAAGTGTGTATCTTTCAAGATTTTGCAGAGTTTCTTTCAGCTAATACTCTGAAATGCCTGCTTTAGCTAAATAAAGGCTATGTAAGTATCCCTATTTAATTCTAATCTTCTCTCAAATAAGCTGTTGAGTGCTGTGGTGGCTGAGTAAATGGATCCTTTTCAGTTTCTAGTTCTATTTTGCATATTATTCTAGTTTATTGTTATGGATGTGAGTATTTTGCTGCATGCAGAATTAGGCATATTGTTCTGTAATTGGAGCTGCCTGCTGGATTCCACATTTTTTTAATGAATGAGTATTTTTTTTATTTTGTACAAAATCATCTGGAAGAGAACCATATTCATAACAATAGTTTGTATAATTTTCGAAAGTTCATCTTTCATTTTTCTCTGCAGTTCTGCCATATCTGTATAGGCAGCTCATCTAGACTTGGAGCTTTGTTTGCTCTCATTTCTTTCAGTGTTGCATCAAACCCCATTTTCGCAATTGAGGACCTACTTCATGTGTTAGCACTTCTTATCGTTACTCTTCTTCCTTGGCAATGTCTTACCTTTCATAAAATACTCGTTCCATCTGTTGGCTACTTCATATACTTTCAGTAATATGTTTCCTTGTTTATCTCTTACCACAGATGATCTAGGCCTTAACTTGAGTTGTGCTTTCTTGATTTTTTCTGTACACTGTATCAGTCATCCTATTTTTGTATCTGTTTCTGTATCCCTGCATATATCATTCATCCACTGTTGCTTAGCCCCTCCGCATTTTTGTCATGCTGTTCTGTATGGCTGCATCTTTCTTGACCTTCTGTTGTGCTACTTTTCCTATATTTATTCTTTTCCTGAATCTAGGTTATGATATTCTCTGTTGTCGTGCTTTCCTGTATTCCATCTTTTTTAGTACTGTGTTTGCTATTTTTGTTACAATTTCTTTCACTTTATTCCTTGATGTGACAAAAGTCGTTGGATAGTGATATGCACATATATAGATACCAGAAGTATCATGTACACAAGGTATAAAAGTGAGATGCATTGGCAGAGCTGTTATTTTTACTCAGGTGATTCTTGTGAAATGGTTTCTGACATGATTATGGCTGCACGGCAGGAATTAGCAGACTTTGAACACAGAATGGTAGTTGGAGCTAGGCATATGGAATGTTCCATTTTGGAAATCGTTAGGGAGTTCAGTATTTTGAGATCCACAGTGTCAAGATTGTGCTGAGAATACAGGGATTTCAGGCATTACCTCTCACGATGGACAATGCAGTGTCTGACTGGCTTCACTTAACGACTGAGAGCAGTGGCGTTTGCATAGAGTTGTCGAGCTAACAGACAAGTGACCCTGTGTCAAATAACTGCAGAAATCAATGTGGGATGTATGATGAATATATCTGTTAGGACAATACAGCTAAATTTGGCATTAATGGATTATGGTGGCGGATGACAGACATGAGTGCTTTTGCTAATAGCGCAGCATGGCTTGCAACATATTTCCTGGGCTCATGACCATATCGGTTGGACCCTACATGACTCGAAAACCGTGGCCTGCTCAGGTGAGTCCTGGTTTCAGTTGGTAAGAACTGATAGTAGGGTTTGCCAACAAGGCACTTTGTAAGCTCTTGGTGGCTCCATAATGGTGTAGACTATGTTTAGATGGGATGGACTGAGTCCTCCGGTCCAACTGAACCGATCATTGACCGTAAATGATTGTTTGGCTGTGTGGAGACCATTTGCAGCGATTCATGAACTTCATGTTCCCAGATAACAATGAAATTGTTGCTGGGCCACAATTGTTCGTGACTGGTTTGAAGAACATTCTGGGCAACTCGAGTGAATTATTTGGCCACGCAGATTGTCCAACATGAATCTCGTTAAGTTTTTAAGGGACATAACCGAGAGGTCAGTTCATTCACAGAATCCTGCTCTGGGAACACTATTGCAATTATGGACTGTTATATAGGCAGCAAGGCTCAGTATTTCTACAGATGACTTCCAGTGACTTCCACGTCATGTCAAGTTGCTGTACTATGCTGGGCTAAAGGAGGTCCAACATGATAGTATGATGTATCCCATGACTTTTGTCACCTCAGTGAACTACTGCTTTTATGATTTTATTCATAGCTGTAATTCAGCAGCTACAGAATATTTCACCAAATATGAAAATTCAGTCACCAGCTGCACCAGAAAACCTTTATTTTGTTCACTCTACCAGTTTCAATAGTTTAAACCATCATCTTCAGAAGTGGAATAGGTTCAAATCATTAGTAAGCCAACATCAAAAATAAGAATCGGACAGTTGTGTTCTACAAAGGATTGGCAAAAAATACAGACATAAAGCAAATATGTAAAACACAAATGTACAAAGATCAATCAGGAGCAGTTAAATAGATTTGTCGAAATAGATGTAAAATAGTTAAGCATAAAAGCTACAACATACCTTTCCTAAGTCCATAAAACAGAGCAACAGTTCTAAAAATATATGATACGAGCAATGAGTGGTGAATTAACTGTCAAATTTCACATCGTACATAGTATGAGTCAGAAAATTCAGCCACCAAACTGATCACGTGAAGGACATTGAACACACTTATACACAAAGATGGAGTGCTGTTGTACATGCAAACAGTAATATATTCTGCAACAGTTAACTTGCAAGTGTGCATTAAACTGTATAAAACCATATAAAATGTTTAGGAAAAGACATTAAACCCTGGACTAAGTGTTAAACAAACAGACATATAAAAATAACATCATTAGAATGTGAAGGGATACATACATCTACATCTATACTTTGCATACCACCATGAGGTGCATGGCAGAAGGTACTTCCAACTGTGCCAGTTATTAGGGTTTCTTCCTGTTCTATTCACCTGTGGAGTGCAGGAAGAATGATTTTTGGTGTGCCTCTGTGCGTGCAGTAATTATTGTAATCTTATCTTCACAATCCCTATGTGAGCAATATGTAGGGGTTTATAGTATATTCTTAGAGCAATCATTTACAGCTGGTTCAAACTTTGTTCATAGACTTTCTCGGTATAGTTTATATCTGTCTTCAGGAGTCTTCTAGTTCAGTCCTGTCAGTATCTCTGAGACTCTCCCATAGATTAAATGAACCTGTGACTATTTAAGCTGCTTGTCTCTCTGTATGTTCAATATCCCACGTTAGTCGTATCTGGTACAGATCACACACACTTGAGCAATATGCTAGAACAATCACATGAGTGATTTGTAAGCAATCTTATTTGTAGACTGATTTCACTGCCCCAGTATTGTACCAATAAACTGAAATCTAGCACCTGCTTTACCCACAGCTGAAACTATGTGGTCATTCCATTTTACATCTCTACAAAGTGTTATACTCCGATATTTTTATGAGTTGGTAAGTTCCAGCAGGGGCTAATTGATATTATATGATACTATACTCTGTTTATCATAAGAATAAATGTAATGCAAACATTACGCCATGTATTCTTCCACATTCGCTTGAATCTCATTGGATTTCGTTTCACATGGAGCAATACAGTTAAGTATGATCATAAGAATAAGCACATAGACTGAGTGATAATGTGCAGGACATCAACTTTAACCGGCACTTTATACTTGGACAGCACTGGCCAAGTAGCGGCCCAAGTAGCCTGCAATGATGTGAGGTGTTGCAGTTCAGATGTAAAAAGAGATAGGCAAAGAAACAATATAGCTTCGAATATCATTTAATTTTTGGAGAGAGTGAAATAATATTCGCCAAAACTCACCCACTACTGCATGCTTCTTAGGTGACCAGACGGAAAGCATAAAATGCTCTCATTCCCACCTGACATAGTATTCTAATTACACACGAGAGTGATGAAAATTTGTAACTTAAACACAGAGTAATTTTTCTGAGTGAGCTTTGTGGGATAAAAAAGCTTACTGCAGGGATTTCACCATACTGTTGAATACTGAAGCCAGTGTAGGTATTAATTACAGTCAGTTGTCTGGTTATCTCTTAGCTCCTTCCGTATCCGAATATGAGAAATACATTTCAGTACTGTAACTCATCTGCTACGTTGATAACGAGATGACCAACAACAGAATCCACGAAGCCAGCCAGGCTTTATGACAAGCCATTGTATATCCTGCCAACGTTTGGCAGTGATATGTGAAAGAGCTGCATGCGTTAGTTCCAGTATGTCTGGCAGCTTAACAGACTTGTTATTTCTTTATCCAAATCCCCTAACTTGGCTCCAGATCAGTTCTGTTGGGTTCATATTGTAATGGTACAGTGGCAAATGTAAAGATGCAGCATTTGTATGGTATGCCCGATGCTGTGAGAATGATTGTTTTCATGTATCTATGACACATAGCTACATCTGCAGTGTTTGTAATTAGAAATAAGAAGACGTGCATTATTCATAAATAAAATGATGATGAATTTTACAATTACAAAATGTAGGTTATTCAAATTGAATGAGAAAAAAAAATTGATTCGGGCAAGACTTGAACCAGTCAACCATTTACTTCAATGAGATATCAAGCTACTATGCTACCGATTATGCTATACACGATGTGCTCGTGTCTCCTCTGTATCTAATACAGTCCCTTGGAAAACTTCAACGCCGTTTATCTATGTAAATTTATGACACATTAAGAACAACCTAATTCTCAGCACTTTTTAACCGTGTTCTATGTGCGTTAATTGCTACCCGAACAGAAATCAGCCTCAACGATTTTCATACTGTATATTAACAGTGCGACAATCAAAGCACAACAATGCAGATGCTTTGACTGTACATGATTTTTGAAATAGAAACTATATAACTACAGTGTGATTAAGAAAAATGTTGGCTGCTAATACATTTGAATATCTTAAAAGATTCATTTAACGTAACTTAGTAATAATACACCTAATACATAAGTAGGACATACTTCCGAGAGTGTAACAATGCCAGTGTACGTGTGCTACGGCTACTGATCAATCATCGCGTTTGTATTTGTTTACATCAGGTTTATTCTTATGATTAACGGAGTATACATTTCTTCATTTTTTGAAGTGCAGCGTTTTACATATCTGAACATTTAAAGCAAGTTGGCAATCTCTCCACAACTTTGAAACTTTATCAAGCTCTGACTGAATATTTATGCAGCTTCTTTCAGATATTACTTCATTATAGATACCTCCATCATCTGCAAAAAGTTTGATGTTTCTATTAATGTTGTCTGCAAATGCATTAATGTACAACATGAACAATAAGGGTCCCAACACAGTTCCCTGGGGCACACCCGAAGTTACTTCCACATCTGATATGACTCTCCATCCAAGATAACATGTTGCTTCCTTATTACCAAAAAGTCCTCAGTCCAGTCGGAGATTTCACTTGATACCCCATATGATTGAACTTTTGACAATAAGCATAGCTGTCCTACTGAGTCAAATGATTTTTTGAAATGAACCTGATTCCCTAGATCCAAAGCTTTCAGGACATCATGTGAGAAAAGTGCAAGGTGGGCTTCACGTGGTTGGTGTTTTCGAAATCCACACTGGTTGGCATTGAGGAGGTCATTCTGTTTAAGATACCTCACTATGTTTGAGCTCAGAATATGTTCTAAGGTATAGAATCTGACAGGAATTCCATAGGACGCTGGAGCCTCTTCAGTTTTAATGATTTCAGCTGTTTCTCAACACTGCTGACCATAATACTTATTTCAGTCATCTTTTCAGTGGTACGAGGATTAAATTGGGGTAATTCTCCTGGGTTTTCCTTTGTAAAGGAACATTTGAAAATGGAGTTAAGCATTTAAGCTTTTGCCTTGCTACCCGCAATTTCAGTTCCTGTCTCATTCACTAGGGACTGGACGCTAACTTCGATGGCACTAACAGCCCTTACACATGAACATAACAATATTTTGCTATGGTAGTCACTAAAGGCATCACGCATTGCTCTCTTGACAGCTGAACGTGTTGCATTCAGTATCTCCCTATCTATAGCCCTACAGTATGTTTTATACATATTATGCAGTAATCTCTGTTTCTTTACAGTGACTATGTACCATTGAGGTTCCCTCCCTCTAACTACTGTTCCACTGGGTACATATCTGTCCAGTGCATGGTCAACTACTCTTTTAAACTTGAGCCAGAGTTCCTCTACATGGTCCTGTCGTGTGCTGGAAGTTTCAAGTTCCTCATTGAGATATGACTGTACTGATTTTTTATCTAGGTTACCAAACATATACATCTTTCTGCTTGTTTTAGTTGCCCTTTGTACTTTGGTAATCATTGGTGCCACACCCGCATCATGGTCACCGATACCTGTTTCGATGTGTACTTCCTCAAAGAAGTCAGGTTTATTTGTTACCTTTAGATCCAACATATTTCCATCATGAGTGGGTTCCTAACTATCTGTTTTAAGTAGTTCTCAGTGATGGCATTTAGTATATTTTCACAGGATGTGTTATCATGCTCACCACTAACAGAACTGTTGTGTGCACCCCACACATATTCAACTACCTGGGTAGCAGCCTCTGATGTGTAATGCACATCTGACCCATTAAGGGGGACCCAACAGTTCTCAACCCTGTGGCACAAGTCCAGGAAGGACCGAGCGAGGTGGCGCAGTGGTTAGACACTGGACTCGCATTCGGGAGGACGACAGTTCAATCCCGTGTCCTGCCATCCTGATTTAGGTTTTCCGTGATTTCCCTAAATCACTCCAGGCAAATGCCGGGATGGTTCCTTTCAAAGGGCACGGCCGACTTCCTTCCCCATCCTTCCCTAATCCGATGAGACTGATGACCTCGCTGTCTGGTCTCCTTCCCCAAAAACAACCCAACCCAAGTCCAGGAAGCTGCAGTCTAGTTTACCACAGAACTTTTGAAGCCCCTGGTTCAGTCCTTCCAGTCGACTCAGAACCAAAGGCCTTTATCAGTCCGTGGGACAATTCAGCAAGTTGTGACATTCTTTCTGGATTGACCCGAGAATGGCCTCGGAACCCAGATGGCAGGCATCATTTGTTCCAACGTGCACCATAATCTGCAATTGGTTGCACCCTGTTTCCTCAGTGGCTGCTAGAATATCCTCTTCAACATGTGGAATGAGGCCTCCAGGCATACACACTGAGTGCACCTGGTGTCCTTTCCTGTACCTTGCTGTCATTTCCTGAAGAGGTGCCATCATTCACTCTATGTTTGAACTGCCGACCATTAATAGACCCCTACCCTTTTGCGCTTGCCACCTCGTTACACTGGACAAACAGGTTTCTTCAAAACAGGCGAAGTAAGACCCACTTGCTCATTCTTAGTTTCATTGAAAGACAGTATTTCAGTTTCAGTGAAAGACAGCACCTCAAACGTGTCAGTTAGGAAGATTGGTATAACACGCTGAGTCCTTTCTGGTCCCCATTCTCCCTGTTCAGGATGCCTAGATCTACCACTGACACGTCACTCACATCAGGTGGACAACTAATGACAGACCTTGTATTTTCTCCAGAGGAAACAGTATCCGTGGAAGAGAATAGTACTTGAGGTACCTCTGGTACATGTATCACAGGTACACGACTCTCGGGAGCTCTTCCAACACACTTATTCCCAGCAGCTGCCATTTGTTTGACAGCAGTCAGGTCGATTTGCAGCTGCTTACAAACGTCACTCAACTTATCCTGTGTTTGAGAACAGAATTCACAGTGGTGCTGCATTTTGGCTGATGTAGTGTACAGGGTGTTTAAAAATGAGTATAGGGGTTTTAACATTTTATATTATTTATTACATTCAACTTACAGTTATAAATTATATGTCAAATGAAAGAGCAACTCAAACAGTTGTGTTTGGCACCAGTACGCTTGCGCAGCGCCAATGTTTCCGCCGCATTCCGCGATTGGTTGAACTTTACTGTGCCCAAGTGCTGGATAGGCCGCAAGGGGCCCAATGACAGGGCTTGCTTTGCGTGGCCTCCACGTTCACCCGACCTAACACCATGCGATTTTTTCCTTTGGGGCTTCATCAAGAATCGTGTGTACGTGCCTCCACTACCAGCAGACCTTCCTGAATTAAGAAACCGGATTGAAGCAGCTGTTGCTACAGTCACTGAAGACACACTTATCAAAGTTTGGGAAGAACTCGGCTATAGACTTGATGTGTGCCGTGTGAGGAATGGTGCCCACATTGAACATTTATAAGGTTCTTGGTAAAATTGTTTGAGTTGATCTTTCATTTGACATATCATTTATAACTCTAAGTTTAATATAATAAATATTATAAAGCGTTAAAACCCTGATAAAAGACCAGCTGGGTACCCATTGTTGACAGCAGTGTACTTACAGTTGTCAAGCTCTGTGGCAGTAGCAGGACTAAGAGGAATTTCAAATATACGGTCAATCATAGCATGAAAAAATGGCAATTTGTGCCTAAATGAGTGACAGGAAGGAGCAGGGATGATGGTATCTGTTGTAAAGATTTCCTCTGGATGTCAAAACTTAAGTTTTCCGTCTGCCAGCCACAATTTAAGGTTGAGGAAACTAAATTCATACAAATCATTTTCTGTTTCATATGTAAATTTGATTTTCAGTTGATGGCAGTTCAGACGGGTTTATTAGCTCCCACACACCAAGTTTTACTTAGCATCTAGATAAAGTACAGGCACATTTCCACACAGCGAATCAACTTGTAAACACACGCTGGGGCCTCTATTAGGCCTTCGACACATGTTGTCCACTTCCTGCTATCAAAGCCAGACCGCAGCTCACTTATAGTTCCTTCTGACGTATGTCCAGCAGCCAGCCTTGTCTCCAGGATACGGAACAGTTCTACACATCGCCAATGTTCCAGTGGCCTATGGCACCTCCATAAAATGATGATAAAATTTGAACAGTTCACCTTCCTGCATTTATCCCTTTACATACTAATGATGTTATTTTTATGTGTCTGTTTGCTTAACACTAGTCAATTGTTTACTGTCTTTTGCTAAACATTTTATATGGTTTTATAAGGTTTAACGCATACTTGCGTGTCAGCTGTCGCAGAATGTAAAATTACAGTTTGTATGTACACCAGTGCTCCCTCTTTGTATATAAGTGTGTTCAATGGCCTTCACATCATCAATTTGGTGGCTGACTTTTCTGACTCATACTATGTACAATTTGAAATTTGACAGTTAATCATTTGCCACTCATCGCGTGTATGATATATTTTTAGAGATGTCACTCTGTTTCATGGACTCTATAGCAAAGGTATGTTGTGGTTCTTAAGCTTAACTCTTTTACGTCTGTTTTTCTAGGCCTTTTTACTTCTACTACTCAATCTTTGTACATTTTCTTTTAACGTATTTGCTTTATGTATGTATTTTTTGCCAATCCTGTGTTGGACATGACCGTTTGATTCCTATTTTTGACATTGGCTTATTAATGATTTCAACCTGTTTTACTTCTGTAGATGACAGCTTAGACTGTCAGAACCAGTAAAGAAAACCAAACAAAGGTTTTCTTGTGCAGGTTACGACTGACTTTATCTTTGGCAAGATTATTGCTATTAGTAAGGTTGGTTGTTCTTATAGGATACTTGTTTCTTATTACGGGTTCTTTGAGTTTTTCAATATTCCATCTTTTTGTGTTAATCTTCTGGTTTTTGTTAAATTTTAAATTATATTTTGGTAAGACTGACACATGATCATTACCTATGTCTAGTCCTGGATAGCTATGTATGGACTTTATTGTCTTTCTATACCTTCTCTTCACTAATATAAAATTGAGTTAAAACCTGTTATTATGGCTTGGAGCTTTCAAATGTACCTCATTCTTTCACATGCTTTAAAGGCTGTGTTTGTTATTGTGGTGTCACCGCTAGACACCACACTTGCAAGGTGGTAACTTAAATCGGCCGCGGTCCTGTAGTACATGTCGGACCCGCGTGTCGCCACTGTGTAATCGCAATCCTAGCGCCACCACATGGCAGGTCACAAGACACGGAATAGACCTCGCCCCAGTTGTACGGACGACATAGCTTGCGACCAGACCTACCAAGTCTTCCTCTCATTTGCCGAGTGACTGATAGAATAGCCTTCAGCTTATTCCATAGCTACTACCTAGCAAGGCGCCATTTGTATAAGTGCTTATAGCTTACTACTATTCAAGAGATGTATTCCAACAAGAGAATAAAGTTAAGTATATTATTCCAGCTACGTACTTTTCTTCTTATTCATTAATAAGTCTCATGTTCCAGTACTTCACGCCCGTCTGCGTTAGTTTAGCGTGCACTTTCAGCCACTTCGAGCTACAAGGTGTTGGCCCAGCTGCCGACACATCAGTTATCATCCTGTCACATTCCTTACAAAACTCAAGTAGACGCTTTGTGTCCTCCTTTCAAAATCACTCCTCGCTATGACGTGATAATCTTCCATTATGATTGTGCTTGTATCTTGTTATTTTTATTAACTCTCCTATGTTTCATACTGTTCATCAGTCTCCTCTTTGTCATGTGCTGATGTTCGTAAATAAATTTGCGTAAGTTGGTGGTTCAGTTGCAATCTTATCATTAATCTATCATTTACATGATAGGTGTTCATTTCATTATGTTACTAGTGTGATTGCTCATTTTGGCAATGGCAATGTCTGGCTGTTAGCATACTTTGTATTTTTCCATTCATTAATTTCCCATGAACCATGGACCTTGCTGTTGGGGGGAGGCTTGCGTGCCTCAGCGATACAGACAGCCGTGCCGTAGGTGCAACCACAACGGAGGGGTATCTGGTGAGAGGCCAGACAAACGTGTGGTTCCTAAAGAGGAGCAGCAGCCTTTTCAGTAGTTGCAAGGGCAACAGTCTGGATGATTGACTGATCTGGCCTTGTAACAATAACCAAAAAGGCCTTGCTGTGCTGGTACTGCGAACGGTTGAAAGCAAGGGGAAACTACAGCCGTAATGTTTCCTGAGGGCATGCAACTTTACTGTATGATTAAATGATGATGGCGTCCTCTTGGGTAAAATATTCCGGAGGTAAAATAGTCCCCCATTCGGATCTCCGGGCGGGGACTACTCAAGAGGATGTCGTTATCAGGAGAAAGAAAACTGGCGTTCTACGGATCGGAGCGTGGAATGTCAGATCCATTAATCGGGCAGATTGGTTAGAAAATTTAAAACGGGAAATGGATAGGTTAAAGTTAGATATAGTGGGAATTAATGAAGTTCGGTGGCAGGAGGAACAAGACTTTTGGTCAGGCAAATACAGGGTTATAAATACAAATTCAAATAGGGGTAATGCTGGAGTAGGTTTAATAATGAATAAAAAAGTAGGAATGAAGCTACTACAAACAGCATAGTGAACGCATTATTGTGGCCAAGATAGACACGAAGTCCACGCCTACTACAGAAGTACAAGTTTATATGCCAACTAGCTCTGCAGATGACGAATAAATTGAAGAAATGTATGACAAAATAAAAGAAATTATTCAGATACTGAAGGGAGATGAAAATTTAATAGTCACGGGTGACTGGAATTCGGTAGTAGGAAAAGGGAGAGAAGGAAACGTAGTAGGTGAATATGGATTGGGTGTAAGAAATGAAAGAGGAAGTCGCCCGGTAGAATTTTGCACAGAGCACAACTTAATCATAACTAACACTTGGTTCGAGAATCACAAAAGAAGGTTGTATACATGGAAGAAGCCTGGAGATACTGACAGATTTCAGATAGATTATATAATGGTAAGACAGAGATTTAGGAACCAGGTTTTAAATTGTACGACATTTTCAGGGGCAGATGTGGACTCTGACCACAATCTATTGGTTATGAACTGTAGATTAAAACTGAAGAAACTGCAAAAAGGTGGGAATTTAAGGAGATGGGACCTGGATAAACTGACTAAACCAGAGGTTGTACAGAGTTTCAGGGAGAGCATAAGGGAACAATTGACAGGAATGGGGGAAAGAAATACAGTAGAAGGAGAATGGGTAGCTTTGAGGGATGAAGTAGTTAAGGCAGCAGAGGATCAAGTAGGTAAAAATACGAGGGCTAGTAGAAATCCTTGGGTAACAGAAGAAATATTGAATTTAATTGATGAAAGGAGAAAATATAAAAATGCAGGAAATGAAGCAGGCAAAAAGGAATACAAACGTCTCAAAAATGAGATCGACAGGAAGTGCAAAATGGCTAAGCTGGGATGGCTAGAGGACAAATGTAAGAATGTAGAGGCTTATCTCACTAGGGGTAAGATAGATACTGCCTACAGGAAAATTAAAGAGACCTTTGGAGATAAGAGAACGACTTGTATGAATATCAAGAGCTCAGATGGAAACCCAGTTCTAAGCAAAGAAGGGAAAGCAGAAAGGTGGAAGGTGTATATAGAGGGTCTATACAAGGGCGATGTACTTGAGGACAATATTATGGAAATGGAAGAGGATGTAGATGAAGATGAAATGGGAGATATGATACTGCGTGAAGAGTTTGACAGAGCACTGAAAGACCTGAGTCGAAACAAGGCCCCCGGAGTAGACAACATTCCATTGGAACTACTGACGGCCCTGGGAGAGCCAGTCCTGACAAAACTCTACCACCTAGTGAGCAAGATGTATGAAACAGGCGAAATACCCTCAGACTTCAAGAAGAATATAATAATTCCAATCCCAAAGAAAGCAGGTGTTGACAGATGTGAAAATTACCGAATAAGCCACAGCCACAAAATACTAACACGAATTCTTTACAGACAAATGGAAAAACTAGTAGAAGCCAACCTCGGGGAAGATCAATTTGGATTCCGTAGATACACTGGAACACGTGAGGCAATACTGACCTTACGACTTATCTTAAGAAGAAAGATTAAGGAAAGGCAAATCTACGTTTCTAGCATTTGTAGACTTAGAGAAAGCTTTTGACAATGTTGACTGGAATACTCTCTTTCAAATTCTAAAGGTGGCAGTGGTAAAATACAGGGAGCGAAAGGCTATTTACAATTTGTACAGAAACCAGATGGCAGTTATAAGAGTCGAGGGGTATGAAAGGGAAGCAGTGGTTGGGTTGGGAGTAAGACAGGGTTGTAGCCTCTCCCCGATTTTGTTCAATCTGTATATTGAGCAAGCAGTAAAGGAAACAAAAGAAAAATTCGGAGTAGGTATTAAAATCCATGGAGAAGAAATAAAAACTTTGAGGTTCACCGATGACATTGTAATTCTGTCAGAGACAGCAAAGTACTTGGAAGAGCAGTTGAATGGAATGGACAGTGTGTTGAAAGGAGGATATAAGATGAACATCAACAAAAGCAAAACGAGGATAATGGAATGTAGTCGAATTAAGTCGGGTGATGCTGAGGGAATTAGATTAGGAAATGAGACACTTAAAGTAGTAAAGGAGTTTTGCTATTTAGGGAGTAAAATAACTGATGATGGTCGTAGTAGAGAGGACATAAAATGTAGATTGGCAATGGCAAGGAAAGCGTTTCTGAAGAAGAGAAATTTTTAAGTGTCAGGAAGTCATTTCTGAAAGTATTTGTATGGAGTGTAGCCATGTATGGAAGTGAAAAATGGATGATAAATAGTTTGGACAAGAAGAGAATAGAAGCTTTCGAAATGTGGTGCTACAGAAGAATGCTGACGATTAGATGGGTAGATCACATAATTAATGAGGAGGTGTTGAAGAGGATTGGGGAGAAGGGATGTTTGTGGCACAACTTGACCAGAAGAAGGGATCGGTTGGTAGGACACAAATTTAGTATTGGAGGGCTGCGTGGAGGGTAAAAATCATAGAGGAAGACCAAGAGATGAATACACAAAGCAGATTCAGAAGGATGTAGGTTGCAGTAGGTACTGGGAGATGAAGAAGCTTGCACAGGATAGAGTAGCATGGAGAGCTGCATCAAACCAGTCTCGGGACTGAAGACCACAACAACAACAACTATTTTCTTCCCACCATGGTTGCTCCCACATTTCTGCCTTGGTTTCCTTCTCCAGCACCCATTACTCTTCATGCATCACTATTAAGATCTTCTTGCTCTTATCATCTGGTTTCGCACAGTCCTAAAATGTCAGTGTCATAATAGTTCATAATAATTTTCAGGTCTTCTAATTTCCTTATGTTTAGTAGTGTTCTGGCATTTCATGTTCATAGTTTCGTTTGTTTCTTTACACAGTAGGCTTCCCTTGGATTTCAGCCTGAGACACCTCATTTGTACTCTTCTCAAAACTCAGTTTCCGAGTTCCACGATTGACAGTGTACAAATTATTATTTGCGTGCTCCATAGTTGCTGTACGTAGGAAATAATGCGGGTGGCATCCTGTTGTTTCCCACTTCACAGTTTTACTGCCATTTAAGGCATTCTGACTATGCCAGTAAATATTGTATATACACAAATAATCTCCACATATTTTTCCCAAATTTAAAGACAAAAACTGGGGTGTACGGATTAATTTTAATAAGGTTGGTACAATTCCGTCTCCTGCAATAGACCCTGTTATACTATAGTGTTGTTGTGGCCTCGGTCTGTGGCACATCAGTAGCACATTAGAAGTGAAGTATTAACTGTTTGTTAACTTGTTAATCATGGCTACATGTTCTAATTATTGGTCATACACAGCTAATGAAAAACTGAAAATTATTGAAGAAGCAGAGAGCTTTGGAAACCACGCAGCGGGAAGAAAGTGTAATGTGAGCCGAGGGTTGTATTTGCAGCTGACGAAAGAGCAAAACACAGTTTCAAGAAATGACTAGTAATGACTGGGGATGTCGCAACCGAACAGTGAAGTATCCAGACTTGGAAAAAAGACACTGCAATTATGTAAATGAGATATGCTGTGACTAGTGAAATGTGCCAACTCAAAGCATTGGCTTTTGTCAAAGAATTAGGCATCACCGGTTTCAAAGCTTGCCAGGGCTGACTATCAAGATTTTTCAATCAAAATGCATTAGGCTTCTGGAAAATTGGTGACACAGATCAAATGCCACTCTATTTTGAGATGCCCCTCGACAACACTGTGAACTGGAGAGGGGATCAACGTCATGAGACAAACTGGCAGCAGTGAGAAGCAGATGTGTACAGTGATATGTGTAACTGGCGATGGGCATAAGTTGCACCTTATGTGATGTGATGCGTGTTTTTTTAAGTAAGTACCACTTTGAAATTAAAAAAAAGACGTGCTAAGATATCTCAAAAATTTTATTTTTACATGAACGCCTGTACCTTAATCTACTTTTCTACATAATTTCTGTCAATATTGTGGCACTTGTCATAACATTGTACCAGTTTTTGAATACCCTCCTCATAGAACTCTGCCGCCTGACTTGTTAACCACTGCATCACCACTGTTTTGACTTCGTCATTGTCTTGAAGACGCTGACTGCCCAGGTGTTTCTTCAAGTGCAGGAACAGATGGTAGTCACTGGGCGCAGGATCGGGGCTGTACGGAGGATGATCTAGAGTTTCCCATTGAAAAGATGTGATGAAATCTTTGGTCTGATTCACTACATGCAGACGGGCATTGTCTTGCAGCAAAACGAGGCCCTTGCTCAACTTGCCACGTCTTTTGTTCTGAACTGAACGGTGCAGATTGTGCAATGTCTTACAGTAAGCTGCTGCATTGATTGTCTCATTATGAGGCAGAAATTCCACAAGCAAAACTCGTTTTCTGTCCCAAAAAACTGTGCACATGATTTTCCTGGCAGAAATTGTTTGCTTAAACTTCACTTTTCAGGGTGAATCTGAATGCTGCCATTCCATGGACTGTTGCTTTGATTCTGGTGTGACGTAGGTCACCCATGTTTCATCGCCCGTAACAATTTGGCTTAAGAAATCATCACCATCTTTGTGGTACCGCTCAAGGAAAGTCAATGCACTGTCTAAACGTTCGGTTTTGTGCACATCCGTCAACATTTTCGGTACCCAATGTGCGCACAATTTTTGGTAATTCAAGTGCTCGCTCACATGCCATACAAAACACTATGAGAAACATTAGGAAAGTCATCCCGCAAGGAGGAAATCGTAAAACGTCTGTTTTCTCTCACCTTATTGTCCACTTCCTGCACCAAACTTTCATTAACGACCAAAGAACGCCCACTCCGTTGTTCATAGAGCACATTTGTGCAGCCATCTTCAAATGCTCTCACCCACTTTCTTACCATTCCATCACTCATAACGATAATGTTTTCTCCGTAAACTGCACAGATCTCACGATGAATATCGATCGCTTTTAGGCCATTAGCACTAAGAAATCTTATAACAGCCCATACTTCACAGTCGGCAGGACTCACGATTATTGGAGACATCTTAAACACTCAGTACACAACGTGAATAAGGAAGAATCAGACTGTAATGGCGTCAGTACGTAGACAACAGATGTAGGTACCCAGAGCACATGCGCAGAACGCCGACCGCAGCGCTGCGCCCGCAGTGTGGCAAAACGGTACTTACTTAAAAAACACGCCTCGTATTTAAAAGGGAAACTGTTCCGAAAATATCAGTGAAAGGCATATTGATGAGCGCGAATCCAAAAGGGTGGATGGAAATGATCTTGTGGTTGACTGGGAGATGCATGTTCGGCAGTTTTGCTGTGGTGTGTTAAAAGTTCAAGCCAAGGGTAAAAATCAAGTGACCAGATTTGTCCCAAATTTCTGAGTGGGTGGGAAAATCCTTCAGAAAATGTAAAAATCCTTCAGAAAATGTGGAATCACAACTTCATTGGACTGGACCAAAGACGACACTCTTTGAGAAGATGGCGACAACAACAGTGTTTTTACACTAGAGCAGATGATGAAAGTGATGATCAATAGAATTATGTTAGAATAATTTTTTAAATAAAATACAAATTAAAGCTAACTCTCCCCCTCTCCCTTTCTCTTAAATTACAGTGTGCGGATTATTTGATGGTGCAGATTATTCGTGTATATACGATATTCAGTCACAATCCAGATTGACAGCCTGTGTCTTCTGAGTTGCGCTGATATTGTAGCACCATCTCCATAATTGGAAAGAAAGCTTATTCTGCCTTCTCTGCCTTGACTGTAACCCTAAACATGGTGGTATTATCTGGAGCCAGGGGACTGTTGTATATTTCTAATAAATAAAAAATAAAAAATAAAAAAAAAAAAAAAAAAAAAAGGAGGGCGTGTCCTTTCACAACCAATCTTGGAGCTAACTATAGCTTTCTGCCGATGCTTAATAGTTTTGTTAGCATTCAATTTAATATTGGCACCTGTACAGCCAAGAAGTGCTCAGAGAGCTCTTCACTTCATTTTAGAATGCAGTCACTGCCAGTGGCACTGTCAGTGGCAGAACTTAGCACTCTGGACTGTGAATTATGCAGCATATTGCAATGTTTGAGGTCTTTTATTTATTCATTTATTTATGTTGTTATCTGCATGCTAGCTACATTTTGGTAGGAAAATGTCAAAATGAAGAAATTAACTGTAGGTCATCTATTTTCTTGTAGTCTGTATCAGAGAGTCTGATGTGCTGTGTAGCATATTTAGTGAGGTATGTGTAATGTACACATTGTTGCATGACTGAATGGTGTATGTGTATTGTTTGTACACCACCAAGCTCAGGTTGCATTTCATAAAGACCTTCAGCTCCTACAGGAAAGCCAAACGTAAGTCAGAATTTACTTGTAGTGTTTATAAAGTTGATTGTAAGTACCAAAATATTGCCAGTAGTTACAGATAACTCATAAATTATTATTACTTGAGGTAATTTTAGTACAAACAGTGACAACTCAAGATTTATTCTCTCAAAATATTTTATGCTCTCAAAATTTTATTCTCTCAAAATATTTAGTTTAGTGTAGTAGCTTTTCAGTCTTGGTGTGATCTGACAGTGAACCGAATAAGCCTTGTATGCTATCATGAGGAAAAATAAATATTTCAAGAGAATGAATTGTCACTAGTTTTAAAGCTTCTGCTAGACTTCCCTAATATTTACATCACAGTCTGTGGGGTCGATGTCATACCCATGGGTGATAAAAATAAAATTATTCATTCACTGTAGAAGCTCCCATTGTAGAAATAATCCAAAAGTGTGTCACTTGTATAGAACTAAAGTTTGCAAATATAGTATTTTTTACTTAGCCCTGTCGTTTACACATTATTTCCCAATCTAGGTTCTCATGATGTAGTAGTCCCTGATGTCTCAGGCTTTCTTTGTGTGATGCATTAATAGTGTGCTTCCAGGTGTTTCGATTTTATGCACAATATTAAAAAAGTATGAAACCTTTGGTTGGTCGAAATACACTTGTTAATTGGAGGTTCAGAACTGTTGTCCCCTTTAAAGTAGACTCCTTGATAATACATACAATTCTCCCAGTGCTGCTGCCATTGTTGGAAACACTTCTGGAACGTGTCTTCTGGAATGGTGATCAGTTTGGCCACCGCATTCGGCATGATATCTTCCCTTTGCTCAAATTGTGTTCCTTTCAAGGCATTTTCAGCTCAGGAGATAGCCAAAAATGGCACAGATTCGTGTCAGATAGTTAGAAAGTCTGACCAACAACAGTAATGATTTCCAGACAGCTTTGCTCCTGCTCCATTGTCAGCCCTTTGGTACAGATTTTGCTGACATTCTCCTTTGCAGAAATTGTCAGTCAAAATTGGATGTAACCTTCTAATGCTCACCTCTGTCATGTTCACAAGTTTTCGTACTGTCATATGATGATCTTGCCTGACCAAAGTCTGCACTTCCTCAATGACACTGTTACATTGGCTTGCCCAAGGCATGCCTAAGCATGGTTCGCTAACCACAGATGAGTGGCCATTTTTTAAACAGTTGTTTACCATTCATTTCATGTGAGTTTTCCACTGCATCATCTCAAAAAGGCTGTTGATTTCCGTTTGGGTATTTCCAAGCTTTTCACAAAATTTGATGCTGTTTTGCTAGGGACAGGGAAAAATCATTTTATTTTACGGCCAAATTTGGGTTTATTTTTAGCCAGTTCCAGTGTCATCTTTAGCCAATTCTGGTGTTATCTTTAGAAAACTTTGGTGCTCTTTTTTACAAATTCAATGTTTTTTTTTCCAAATTCGGTGCTATTTTTTACCAAATTAGTTTTTTCCCAATTTCAGCACAATTTTTTTCACCATTTAGGTTCTACTTTATCCAATTTCGATTTGTTTCCTATTTCAGTAAATTTTTGTTGTTGTTGTCAATATCAGTGTTATATTTCTGCAAAATTTGGTGTTTTTGATTCACACCATAGGATATTCACTGCTATTTAAAAATTATACTTGAACCTCACCTTGAGGAAAAGAAGTCAAAATGCAGTTTCAACATTGAATAACTATCAGTTACAAATATTGCAAAACTGCCGTCCTCATACTTATAACATCAATCTTGTATGGGAAAAGACATATTTTGTAATATTTCATAAAAATCATCAATTTTGAGTTATTTCATTCAAAACTGCCAATTACACTTTATTTTTCATGTTTCATTTTCACAAAATGTTCTTGTTCTTGATTATTGCTGTTCCTGTTACTGGAATCCAATGAGTGCTTACTGTATGTCTGCAATCAGAGGCGAACAGCCCGTGACTTACGCTTTCTGCTGTGGGGAAAAATTCATGACTACACAAAAATGTTCTCCCACCCCGTTCGCCCTTTCCCCCACATCTTCAACCGAAGAAAATCTCCACTGTATATTGATAATTTTTACTTATGGACTGTCTCCACTGGTTTATGTGGAAAGGAGAATGTTTGATTGATACTTTTTGAACACATCTCGTATTTCAACGACCAACCCAGCTGTTGGGAGTCCAGGCAATGAGTACATATAACAGCACAATGTGCAGCAACTGAGTCGGTCATTGAAATATTGTGGATAAAATGGGAACAACTTGCTTGAACAGCTGGAGGCACACTAGTAATAATGTATGTCTTTACAGAAATGTAACTACTGTTTTTTGCACTGTATAGTTTTTCATCCTACTAGAAGGCAACGAAAATATGCAAACCAAAACTTTGGTTAATAGTCATTCTCATGCTGAGTATTTTAAAGTGAAATAGTATATCTTCAAGAGAAACAATTATTTATGGAATGTTTCCTGTCAAAAACTGCAAACAATAGCCCACTGAAAATTCGATGTGAATTGTAATCAGTGAATTTTTTTGAAGGCCAACTGAACTTTGTAATGAATTCTCTGACTGTGATCGGTCATCCACAAAGTAAGTTTGAATCACATAATATTTCCATGTGGCTGTCATTTTGTGCTTGCTCCACACAGAATATGATGTTAGGAACTGCATCAGGTAACACACGGTGGTACTTGTTTTTTATTTTGACTATCAATTTGTCAGATTCAGACCATTTGCAGACCATAAAAGATGTATTCAAATGTGCATTCCACAACTGCAATAGCTAATCATTGTTGAAAAATTCTGTTAAGTATAACATGTTATAACAAACATATAAACATTCACATTGCAAGACAGAGTACATTTTTGTGTGAATGTTTACACTCACCTGAAGATGACTGATCAGTTGTCTGCCAAAAAACTTCACAGAATACCCATTACACACAGAAAACGTGAGGAATTGCAATGGAGTACATGTTTGTTGTATGTAAATAGAACATTTCAAGAAAGATTAGTTATTGTAATTATAGACTGCGCAGTTGGGTAGATGTTTTATGGTCCAGGGATGATCTGAATTTGACTGAAATCAATAATCAAAATGAAAAATAATTACTGTTGTCTGTGTATTACATGATGCAATTCCTAACATTTGTGGAACCTGTCAACCACAATCTATTCAATATTAAATATTGTTGTTTTGGGTAATGATGTGCACAACTTACATTTCATTTTGCCTTGAGTGTGAACAGTGGTGCATTTTATGTAGAAAATTGTTATTGGAATAGGCACTACAAGTGATTAAGTCAGTGATTTATATTTTTAATGTGTGAAGTGTGACACTGTCTGGCTTTTAATGTGCAAAGAGTAATCCTCAATAATTGATATGTATTGCTTACCGCCAGATTCTGTGCACTACAAGTCCTCCATGACTGTTGTCTGGGACTAATTCCCTCAGCCTACAGTTGTAATCTGTCTGCTTGTGGTTTTCATTTCTTTCTGCTTCTCAGATAATTTATCATTGGATGACACTTGCAGGGGAATGTCAAAGATATTTTTAGCAGCTGCTTTTTGTCAAAAATGGCAAATTACTTTGGTAAGGGAGCACAAAAACTATTCCTATATCACAAAACAGATCTCGCATGTGGAGGCAGTTTTGCACACAAGTAGTGGAATGTAAATACTTACATGCACACCATGCATTTTTGTTATTACCATTTTTGTGTACATATATATATTTTTTTCTCATACCGTATCACAACATACTTTATGGATGACCTTCAAACCTAAATTTTTTGGTAAAACATGTGGAAAGTCAAACATGCAAAATTAAGAATAAATTCTCCATACTTTCCCTTTTTTTCTAGATATGGGTTTATGTGAGCCCATTGTAAAAAAAAAAATAGGCTCTCCTATTAGATTATTAATAAGCTAATTCGTGTATTAAACTTTCTCCTGTTACTGTGTGGTTAGCCCATTGTTGAATGAATTGGTCATGTTTCTCATTACATTGTGGCCGTGACATGCCAAATAATGTGGTTTATGGCAATATTGCTTTATTGGTTGGAAAGGGGGACCCGAAGTGTTTACTAATTTGTGGCAATTGCTTAATTACTAGAATTCAGCTATTCAAGATGTTTGTGTGTCAAGACAAGGGAACTATTTTGACATTCCCACATTATTTTATGATCTCTTGCAAAAGTAGTTTGTTTCACTCTTAGCAGAAGATATTGATGTTGGAGTGTGAGTTGCAAAAAACAATTTCAGTTTGGTTACTCACCTATCCAAAAGATAAATGTTTCAAATTTGACATATTCCTGGAAAATAGGTAAAAGAAACTGCCAATCAATTTCTTACATGAAGGAATGTCATGAAGAAGATCTTGATTATTTAGTACATGACAGGAAAATTGTGATAGGTGTAATCACATCTTTGTGGCAAGTATTCATGTAAGTGTTTGGTGAAATAATAGCTGTAGTCCTAAACAGCCTTTCATTTGTCAGCTTTGAACAGCTTATTTTTCCTACAAAAGCACATCTTTCAGACATTTTATTAAGAGGTGCATACTATTTCAAGAAGCTGTGTGACCGTCACTGCCGAATCACAGCAGTATGTAAAAAATCTTTCCAGATAATCTGACAGTTCAATCCTCTCGTATAAATTATGCTAAGTGAAGTGCAGGCAAACTTTTTTACTCTATATTCTTCCATCATTGTCAAATAGTGGAAAGTCCAGGATGGAATGACAACAATATGAAAAGGATATATTGCTACTCATCACATAGAGAAGACATTGAGTCACAGGCTAGCATTCTAGCATTGTTTTCCATTGCGCCCGTCTGTGATCAGTGCCTCCTTTATGTGGAAAATATCTATTTCTCCCTTCCATATTTTCCCATCATTTTGATTTATAATCTCTACCTGACTCAAATGTGTATAATTCCAAACTCTGCTTCCAATTACTATTATACTTCTAATTTACCAATGAATAATATTTATACATTTCTTTCCATTTTTTCAGTAACGGCTTCTCATCTGCTATTGTTATATTAGCTGTTTACAGACATTGGCTGTTGTTTCCCACATGAAATAAGTTAAATTAAGAAGATGCCTTCCTAATAACTATAAAAGTGTCGCCCGGTGATACTAGGTGACAAAGAAATGGTCTTACATTGAACATTTTAGGAAGTGGAAAAAAAAAAAAAAAAAAGAAATTATACGGGAAAAGGCTCTCTGTCTCTCAATAAACAAAATGATTTTTAAGAAAATAGGAAGACATCTTCAAAGGACAGTTGACTATTAGATACCATGTTTAACTGATTCATAGAAAAAACAACATGTAAATCAGTTTCTACTTATCGTTAATGCCTTATGCAAAAAAATTTACTTTTATTTTTGACTTATTACATAATTTATACATATAATGAAGGAAATAAAGGTAACCAGTAGTGCTGTATATACATAAACTAAATTAAAATCATTGCTAAGCTTTCAGACAACTTGATTCTGAGAGCTAACTGATTGTCAAAAATGCACATATACACTTGTTTGCCTGCATCATTGTCATGACAGATTGCACTGCCTCTGCTCAAACAGAGAGAGAGAGAGAGAGTGTGTGTGTGTGTGTGTGTGTGTGTGTGTGTGTGTGTGTGTGTGTTTGTTTTAGTCGGTCTGTCGGTCAATTGGTTAGTCAGTTAGTTAGTTAGTTAATTAGCTCAAAGTGAGGACAATGCCTGAAAGCGTAGGAACAATTTCAATCTCGTTTATGTACCTGATGACTGCTCAGTGCCTCAGGTACTATATCATAGGTAGTTACCTTTATAACTTCAATTATTTGTATTCCATCCGTGACTTCCCAATATCATATTAGAAAATACTTAGTTAGATGGGTCAGTGTGATGGACATTTAATTTATTCAGGGCTTAACTGTGTACTTGTAACAGAAGCTCATGAAGTTCTAAAACACAAAATTGTTTTTAATTCTTACAATGAGCCTAATTTACATTTTCCTTATTTTATCCATAATATCTGTTCGCACTGTCTTTACAACAAAGCGGTAAAACAGTGGACGTCTATTAGAATGAACTCATTTCTACACTCCTGGAAATTGAAATAAGAACACCGTGAATTCATTGTCCCAGGAAGGGGAAACTTTATTGACACATTCCTGTGGTCAGATACATCACATGATCACACTGACAGAACCACAGGCACATAGACACAGGCAACAGAGCATGCACAATGTCGGCACTAGTACAGTGTATATCCACCTTTCGCAGCAATGCAGGCTGCTATTCTCCCATGGAGACGATCGTAGAGATGCTGGATGTAGTCCTGTGGAACGGCTTGCCATGCCATTTCCACCTGGCGCCTCAGTTGGACCAGCGTTCGTGCTGGACGTGCAGACCGCGTGAGACGACGCTTCATCCAGTCCCAAACATGCTCAATGGGGGACAGATCCGGAGATCTTGCTGGCCAGGGTAGTTGACTTACACCTTCTAGAGCACGTTGGGTGGCACGGGATACACGCGGACGTGCATTGTCCTGTTGGAACAGCAAGTTCCCTTGCCGGTCTAGGAATGGTAGAACGATGGGTTCGATGACGGTTTGGATGTACCGTGCACTATTCAGTGTCCCCTCGACGATCACCAGTGGTGTACGGCCAGTGTAGGAGATCGCTCCCCACACCATGATGCCGGGTGTTGGCCCTGTGTGCCTCGGTCGTATGCAGTCCTGATTGTGGCACTCACCTGCACGGCGCCAAACACGCATACGACCATCATTGGCACCAAGGCAGAAGCGACTCTCATCGCTGAAGACGACACATCTCCATTCGTCCCTCCATTCACGCCTGTCGCGACACCACTGGAGGCGGGCTGAACGATGTTGGGGCGTGAGCGGAAGACGGCCTAAAGGTGTGCGGGACCGTAGCCCAGCTTCATGGAGACGGTTGCGAATGGTCCTCGCCGATACCCCAGGAGCAACAGTGTCCCTAATTTGCTGGGAAGTGGCGGTGCGGTCCCCTACGGCACTGCGTAGGATCCTACGGTCTTGGCGTGCATCCGTGCGTCGCTGCGGTCCGGTCCCAGGTTGACGGGCACGTGCACCTTCCGCCGAGCACTGGCGACAACATCGATGTACTGTGGAGACCTCACGCCCCACGTGTTGAGCAATTCGGCGGTACGTCCACCCGGCCTCCTGCATGCCCACGATACGCCCTCGCTCAAAGTCCGTCAACTGCACATACGGTTCACGTCCACGCTGTCGCGGCATGCTACCAGTGTTAAAGACTGCGATGGAGCTCCGTATGCCACAGCAAACTGGCTGACACTGACGGCGGCGGTGCACAAATGCTGCGCAGCTAGCGCCATTCGACGGCCAACACCGCGGTTCCTGGTGTGTCCGCTGTGCCGTGCGTGTGATCATTGCTTGTACAGCCCTCTCGCAGTGTCCGGAGCAAGTATGGTGGGTCTGACACACCGGTGTCAATGTGTTCTTTTTTCCATTTCCAGGAGTGTATTTACTGTACTACAGTGTCAGTTTAGGCATTCTGTGTTGTTCGAGAATCATTTTAGAAAAGTGTATGGATGGTTCCTACAGTAAAGATGCATTTGATTCCTTGCCCCTTCTCATGCAACTGATTAAGTGGCCCATCTTTGGGCCAGTAATTCTTTTGGAAAGCTGAGTTGTCTGAATGGGTCAGTATTGTTTGTGTTGTAGTGTTCCTCTGTATTGTCACTACTACTACTGTTGCTAATGTAGGCTCTATTTTCTGACAGCCGATCACAGCAGCGAGTCTCATGACGACAATGGCGGGTGGCAATGTGTCGCTTTCAGGAGGACAGGTTGTAACGGGCACCGGCATTGCCACCACCGTCACCTCCCCTCTGGTTCGACAGGTTGCGGGGCAACAAGTTGTTAATCTGCAACAGGTAAGTGAAAGCTCTCTATGTTTGTGAAATGGATAGATTGTAGTTAGATAGTATAAGTTATCGTACAAAGTCCTCCTCCAGAAGTAGAAAAACACACACAAATTGTTAGGAATAAGCAATATTCAGGGTAAAAGAACTCACTAACGTATCCCACCAGGTGCGCCCAAAAACACACAAACACACACACACACACACACACACACACACACACACACACACACACACACACGCACGCACACACATGCGCGCACACGCCTGCACAAACATGCCCATGTCATCTCTGACCACTAATGTCAAACTCTTGGCCATGTGTGTGTGAGTAGTGCATCTATGCATGTATGAATATGTGTGTGTGTGTGGGGGGGGGGGGGTGAATGTGGTGATTTTTCTACATCTGGAGGAGGACTCTGTCCAGTTGCGTAAAATATCCAGTCTTCTTGTCTGCTACTCAGTGTCTTCTCATTGTGGTGGTTGGCAATCTATCCATTTCATATTGTTGTTATTCAATCCCAAATGTTCCTTTGTTTGATCTCTATGTTTACATTTTGCTATTTTTTCATGACTGTCCATGATTTGTACATTTTAACTGTGTCTCCTATGTCTAATTTCATTTACTAGCTGAGAAATCCGTCATTGCCCGGGTATTTATTAATAACTGTGTTGGAGACTTTGTACAAGTGAAATTTATTTTTGACTTATAAAGCCTCTTTGTATACAACATCTGATATAATATGATTGAGGACATGACGAAAAGGTTGTTTGCTTCACTAATATGGGAGAAAGACATGTAGAGCTAGCAGTGCAAAAGGCAATGGCACTAAGGTCGACGCCCGCATCACGCAGTGTCTGACCTTTTGCTTTTTTTCATCATGGAATGACATGAGCTCACTGAGGGTTGTACACATTTAAAGCAAGATGGTGAGTATTTAGGAAAATGCAAGATTCAGGTTATAAAAACTCACTCACCTGCGCCACCAGGTGCATCCAAAAACAGAATTTCTCCCGTATCATTGTTGACACTCTGATAAACACATTCAAAAACATATGCTGTTCTTCCGTTACATTTTGGACGCCATTTTGCAAGGTTTCTGTAAGTTCTGCTGGATTATAACTCATTTTCACAGTGCACTCTCTATCGATGTGTTCGCCTTCTGGTAATGGTGCCTGCAAATCATACTGACCGAGAGGATTTCCTCCTATAATTGTAACCAAATTTTGAGTAGGCATGAAGCATTGATTAAGAACACTGTTACTTGATCTATCATTCAGTTCACCTTCAATATTTTGTCCAATATTCCTACAAAAGTCTTCTGTCAATTTATTCTGATATTTTAGCCACAACACCACAGCATCAAAAAGGGCACAAAATGTAGCAAAAAGGCAAACATATGACACAAGTTATGTGGACTGTCACTAATGCTTGCTTCAGTCAGTGTGTCATCCCAGTGCCTGGTATCATCAGGTAGGTTTTGCTCTTGGCAAGCATCTCAGTAAGTGAGATATTCGACACCATTAGTAAGTCTCCTCACCATACGTAAAATCAGGTGCAAATAGAAATGTGAGCAGTTTTTAAATGAACCATGTATAAACTTCCAATAACACATTTTTCAAACACTCCCGGGCTCACCATCCACAGCTCTGCCATGCCCTCCACAATTGAAGACACCGCGCTATTTGTTGTAAGTATAGTATGATGGAACTTCATCATACAACATTATTTTTGCAAAATCATGTTTCACAAAGCCAAAAGTATGCCAGCATGTTATTTTCTAGCTGCTCTTTAATATTTTTAGGGTTAATATGTATTCACTGTCCTTCAAAGCATACATTGAGATGCATCAGAGGCTGGTGTCTTTTGTGAATAGAGAAGATCGAAATGCACCATGCTGCTGATTGAAACCTTGAGACTTCATCATGTCATGTGCAAATGTGGCTTGGTCACTGGCCTTGTTCACATACTTGCAGATATATTTATTAGATTCAACACTATTGCACATTTCTCCATTAGCTTGAAATATTTTAGATAATATTTGTAAATAGGGCACAACCCGTGTATTGCCCAAAATAATTTATTGTCCACATGATTTTATTTTAGCTGTAAACCCACCATGCTCAGGTGAACATCAACTATACAATGGGTATCCATTTTCTCCTGTTAATATTTGCTTTACCAGTGTTCTTGGATGTCTTTTAGAATGCTGGCCGTTCTGCTTGTAAGGAGATCTTCTCTCTGATGCTCTGTAAGGACCATGAACTGTTTCGTCTTTACAATGTCAAACAGTGTTGGATCTGTGTTGTAGTCCAGGAATTCATCACTTATCAGCTTATCGACATATTTGGGATGTATGTTGTCTTCCAGCCATAGGAGTATTTGTGTATGAGACAGGCCATGCTTTTGCCACTCAGCACTGTACATGAATCACTAAGCTGGCCCAAAAATGCTTTCTTTTGCAATCTTGTTGATCAGCTACTTCAATTCTGGGTTGAATACCATAGCTATTATTTGTGCTGCTCATACAATACTTGTCCAACAAAAAGTTCCTGAATATATTCATTTCACTTTGGATTTGTTGTGAATGTAATAAACAGATCAGGCCTTCTGTACTTCCATACATAACAGAAATCATCCTGTACGTGCTCGTGCATATATCATGAGCCACTGGTTAAACTGGATGATAGGATCACTAATTAGTGTAAGTTTTCCATGCTGTCATCCTTTGGCATAGTGTCTCACAAGTGCACATAATCTTAGGTGTGTAACAGTCTCTGGTTGGTGCATATGTACACTAAGTGCTGAGTGTCGATTTTGGCGTGCATATTGACATTAAGCTGGCTAAACTGTCATCGAAATCTTTGCAAATAGGCAAAATGAATCCTCTTATTTGCAGCTGGTGAGCAGAAAATTGTTGGGATGATTTTTGCAATCTTGTGTTAGGGTTGACCTGATACACTCCAAAATCTTGTCCATGGCAATAAGTGAAAGGGTACTGTTGGGCATTATAAGACCTATGTGTCTCATAAATGCATTGAAGGTGATCGTCTCGAGTGCACAGTACTATATCATACTGTTCGCATTCCTGATCATTCAAAACAGCTGCAACTTCATTTGTGTCAGACCAGATGTCCAGCAGCAGGTCAATTATATGCACTAATGACAATAATAATAATTATTTTTCCCTTGTGGAACCGATTCTGTAGCAGCTTTGAAAGTGTGAATATGTGGTTTCACTTGATGCAGCATATTTTCTATCAGAGCAATCAGATCATTGTTAAGTTGTGGAAAGTTGTGGTTTGTAATTTGTGTCTGTTCTTCATGATTACAAACAAAATGTATCTGAAGAAACTTGGGCTCATTTTCAGGAAGCAAAGTACCAATAAGGTGGTAAACCTGGCCGCAAAAGGTAGGCATGAATGGTCCTTCTGTTATTTGTTTTGTGCCAAACAACATAATTTGAAACATGTTATGTATGCACAGATGTTATACAAAAAGTGTTTTGGATGTGAATTGTCACCATTAGCAGAGATTTTACGAAATCAAGGAGTTTCTGAAAAATCTCAATATGCTCTTTTCCACTTGAGCAACACGTCCCAACCATCTCTTCTTGCCATTTCAGAGCCCCACAAAATTTACAGATTATGATCGTTCTGTCAATTGAAGCAGATGTGACATAATCAGTTACATGTCTATATGTAAATGCACTTTTTGTCCTTGTCAACCTATACTGTGTTGTTGTGTTGTATTGTAAGGCGCCAGGTATACCGTTTGTATATGTATATGTGTATATCATCGTTCTCGTCTCTTCCTTCCCTCGTTGATATCAGAGCATGAGAAATGTTTATGTTTGTGTTTACCTATTTGTTGTTGGCAACACACAACTACACGGCCACCATACCACCTGATGTAAGAATAGCTAGCTTAATATAGAATAAAGATAGTGGGTTTCGCTGCAGCGTTATTTATGTGTGATTTTATTCTTCACTTAATCTTTGAGACAGCTACTCTTAATCAGGCCCAAAACTTGACTTGTAATGAGAGCACTTAAGACCAGTCTGTCACAATATTAATAATACATAAGGCTCTACACCACTATAATAAAATATCACTATTCATGAAATAACAAAATATATGAATAAACTTCTTTATACCTTTTCTTGTATTCAGTCAAATGCTTTCAAATGTTTATTTCGTACCCACAAATCATTCACACCTCGATGTAGTGTAAATGTGTGCATGAAAAATAGTGCACTGTTTCTGCTGATAACCACATATAAGCTTTTGATTTGCTAGGCTGCTTCAATCAACAGGATTTATATTGGATTTTGAAATTGATCTTTCTATCCAAACTTACATCCTCCACAATGGCCCTTCAACAGTGGGATAACCATCAAATATTCTACCCTTTTGCGATAATTAAGAATTCTCATTAATTGTATTTTTGCAAGTTTAAAGCAAACCAGCGGCAGCGCAAAGCAGTCTTGATACCGCGAGACACTCGCGATGCTTATTAGCCTATCACAAAATTGATCTGCATACATCTACAATTAATTCCAAGGTCATAATTTGCCCCATGTGATTGTGTGCAATTGTACTTCGTCAAATCAGTTATTTCTCAAATCGTAATCACTGATCCCAACACTGACTGTTCATAAACACACAATTAACACTTTTCTTTTTTTTTCTGAGAATAAAAGAATTACGTCAATTATCTACATAGTTATTAAAATATTATTCCAAATGACCTCAAACATTTATCGTCATTATATTTTAATGGTAATGAGAAAAAATATGATTTATTATCAGAAAATAAAACATAACATATCGCATAGCGCACGTAACTAAATGACAGCTTTGCATAGCGTCGGGACTTAATCACGCAAAACTATATAAACAAATGCCCGAAATCTCAATTTCTCCATACCAACTGACAGATACAAATAAGATATAAGACTTCAGAGATCAATCTTGACCTGTAATATTATAAACCCACGTAAGTTCTATATGCCTTACAACTTTTCTTGAGATTCTTCTGAACCTTCAGATGAAATTAGTGTGTGTCTAGGTGAGCTCGGCACTGTACTTCTGTCCCTGCCTGCCATAGTCTATCTATTCCCTCCCTTTCCCTCGCTGTAAAATTATCGTGATCTTCATGCATGCATTGTCCATATCTAATTCTAAATGCCACTGCTAGTGATCATCACTTTCTGAAGCTTTAGCGATATTGTGACAATCTCGGTCCTTACTTAAGTGCTCCTCAGACTGTGTAAATGTTCCTGAGCTGCGAGATAAAGATTGACACTCATAATCAGTCCTCAGTCACACACCCGATCAGTCACTGCAGTTGAGAGACCATGATGCAGCTGTGTGAACATGCTCAGAACTTTGGTGGTTTTCACTCTTGCAGTGGTTTTCTCTGTGAGTGAAGATTTCTGAGAAGTAAGATAGTGTGTAATGCTCATGAACAGAGTTACTTTGTGCCTCACTTTCAGAAAGAGTTTCCAAAAAGCGAATCAAAGTCTGATGTTCTTGAACTGTAGCAAGTCTCACCTCATGATTTTCATTCAGTCCTTGAGCCCGCATAATCCTCAGTCTTTTAGACTTTCTGGTGTATTTAGAAAAACTTAACTGTTTTGTAGACATTTTTATCCATAAACAATGTGACATCAAAATGTAATGAGTAGGCACTGAAATCACAAAGCAAACTCAGTCAATTCCTTTTTCCTAGCAAAGAGTATAAATAAGAACTGCCGAAAAATGCAAAGCAAAGTCGTTAAGTTTTTAATACGTAAAGCAAATCAGTAAAACCATATGTTCAATCCAGATAAATTCAATATTAGTTTGTATTCATAAAGGTAAGTTTGTGGCACTTAATTCTTTCATTTACGTAACTACTGAAAATACATTTGTCACCGAGTTAAAAAAACTAACACCACCATCTGTTGGTTCTTTGCTGTGCTACATAACTGACATCGCTGTCTATTGGTTCTTTGGTGTACTATACTGTGATGATCATCTCACTGAGGTAAACATCTGATCTACTACGTTGAGCAAATCATTTTAGAAAAAAAAAAAAAAAAAAACTTTAAATTAGGTTTTTTTCCCCGTTGATCTGATTTAGATGAAATAAAGCGTATATGGCTTATATGTTGCCCTGAGCTACGTTCAAGTTAGCTGTGAATCCCCATAAAAATTTGTTTGGAAGTTAGTGTGTTCAAACAGACAAATAGATAAACATCATGACTTTAGATAAAAATTTAAATTAGTATATCTTTTTTCATGTTCTGATTTTGGTGAAATAGAGCCTATATGATGCCCCAAGCTGCACTCAAGTTACTTCTGAAACCCCATGAAAATTCGTGTAGTAGTTTTGGAGATTAGCATGTTCAAAGAGGCAAACATGATGGTTTACAGTTTTATTATTAGTGTTTGTATAGATCTTGAATAGATATTTGCTAGATTTCACCTGCATTTCAAACGAATTTTGCCCTGCAGTTTCATTTCCATGCAGCTCAATGTTTATTATGTCACATATCCTGAGCTACGTACCGTGCACTGATATAATTTTGTTGATACATTCAGTGACATATATGGGTAGTGTCTATGAAATGTGTTGCAAACACAGTTAGTAGTAAAAAAGTACTAAATTAAAATATCATAGTTTTACTATATGAACAGTGAAAATTTAGTAAGTGGTAAACTGTTTTCTGTCATCATTTTGTGGGATTTGTCAGTGAGAAAAAGTTTCATAGAGATTTAAAATTGTGTGTAAAGTTTGTTGTAGTGTACTTAGTGCTCTACAAAAAGACTTACACAATTAAAGCTTTCGGCCACTAAGGCCTTCGTCAACAATAGACACAGATATGCGTGCCCCCCCTCCCCACACACACACACACACACACACACACACATACACACACGCACTTGATTGCAGTCTCAGGCAACTGAAACCACAGAGTCTTTTTGTTGTGCCTATCTGCGACTCAGCATCTCCTCTATATGGTGAGTAGCAACTTTCCTTCTCATACCATTGTTACGTTCTATCCTGGATTTTCCGTTATTTGATTACTAAGTGCTCGCATTCTCATATACTGGATGAATAAAGTATGGATATTTGCGTTTTTGTGGGCTACACTTCTTTTACACCCCTATTCTCATCCCTTTGGTAGCTAGGTGATTCTTACCTCCACAACAATTTTGAGAAGGTAAGTGGTATGTGTATCAACTTTGGTTGAAATCGGTCGAGTGGTTTCGGAGAAGATGTGGAACATAGACATATATACATACATTTTTATAATGTGTATGGATACGTGTTTTTGCATGATCGTATTTTGATAAAGTGAAGTCTGTATTTTGTCCCAAGCTATGCTCAAGTTACCTGTGGAAACCCCATGAAAATTCATGTAGTAGTTTTGGAGATTAGCATGTTCAAACAGACAGATGTGGTGATTTTACAGTTTTGTTACTAATATTTTATTCATTTTTATGCACTTATTTCTACTGGAAAGCTTAGGTCTTCATGCCCTCTCTCACATCTAACTGGACATTCTTCATGTTGCAACATCGCCATATGTGTTGTACTGGAGAGGTATATAATGCTCATACTAATACTGAGAATAACAATAATAATACACACTAAGTTCAAGGTTCAATTCATGGTGGAAATCTTAGATCCTCTCAAAATGAAAGTGGGAGTAAGACAAGATAATTGACTTTACTTAATGACTTTTCAACTGTAGCCTTTAGAAAGCGATACGAGAATGGCTCAAACAGAATATGATCCTCGGAATTGATTAATCAATCACTTTAGGCTGAGTCAAGTATGTACAGAATGCCTAGCATTTGCAGAAGATTTAGCGGTCTTTATTCGCAACATTTCATCAGCCCAAATTCAGACAGAACTCTTGAAATAAGTTGCATAAAAAGTCTATTTCAGATATGTCTTGAAAAAACAGAATACATGACCAGCAACAAACAAGCACCAAAATTCAAGCTGACGACAAGTGGCAAAATTAAACATGTCCCACAATTTAAATATCTCAGTGAAAACATTCAAGAAAATGGAATCCTGTCCTTCTTTTTAACCTTCTCCAAACTGTTTCTCCCTCCTCCTGAGGAAGGATCTAATAGTGCCGAAAGCTAAGACTGTTTGATGTACTTTTATACGAGGGCGATTTGAAAAGTTCTCGGAACGGAATTAAAAAAAAAAAAGAAAACCTTACATCACTGAAACTTTTTTTTATTTTCAATGTAGTCTCCTTGTAGATTAATGACCTTGGACCAAAGATGTTTCAGTGCCTTGATCCCAGGCCTGCAAGATAGTTGTCAATTCTGGCTATCAATTCTTCGTTTGAAGTGAATCTTCGTCCACCAAGAAAAATTTTCAATTTGGGGAAGAGATGGACGTCTTGACGGAGCCATGTCAGGTGAATAACACGGGTGTGGCAGCAATTCATACCTTAGTTCATGTAATTTTGCCATGGCGACGGTGCATGTGTGTGAGTGCACATCAAGAGTCTTCCAGATAATTTTTTCATTCCTAATTCTTCAGTTAAAATGTGATGTACCCTTTCAGATGACATCTAACAAGCATGAGCGATTTCACGCACTTTCAGTCGGCGATCCTCCGTGACCATTTTGTGCACTTTTGCAATGATTTCTGGAGTAGTGACATATCTTGGCTGATCATTGCGCAGATCATCATCTGAGGTCTCCCGACCAAATTTAAATTCATTTGACCACACTTGGCAACAGTTGAATATGAAGGAGCAGAGTCTCCCAGTGTATTCTGAAAATTGGCATGAATGATGAATGTCCTTTGCTTTCATGTGGGAACAACAACAGAGCCATGTCACTGCCACAGCTCTCTTCCAAGGGCATTGATGTGGCACGTGTTTACAGGCAACAGTCCAATGAATATCACGTGAATAACTCGTTGCACTAGCACTGACCTCTCATGGTGATTCCGAGAACTATTCAAACCACCATTGTACACTGCTCAAACAAGAATTTGATCGAGTGTTCCATGTACATAGTCTGTGATTAAAATATATACTGTTACTCTTTATCATCCAATGTGTTTTAATAATGAGAACAAGCCTCCACAATACATTTGAAAACCATAGTGTAGTGGCAGTATTCCAATGTATCACACACCACTAAAGCAGTGGACAAGCAATGTCTCACTCTGCCGTCCAGTGAGTGTATACTCTTTGTGTACATTTCACCAGTTACCATGAGGTATCTGACCGAGGCAGAATGTGTTCAGGGAGTGACATTACTGCAGGAAGGTTGGACTATTCGTGCAGTGTCTACAGAGCTTAATGTGGCCTCATCTGTTGTTTGGAGGGTTTGAAAATGGTTTCGTGAAACTGGTACACACACGAGGAAGCAGGGAAAGGGAGAAAACAGAACATGTCAGCCAGAGACAACCAGTATTTGGTTAATTGTTCTCTCCGTCAGCATTGTGTGGCTGCCTGGGACCTACAAAATGATGTAGAGCAGCAACTGGTCGCACTTCGAGTGACCAAACAATACGCAACAAACTCTGAGAGGTCAGTTTAAGACCAAGAAGAGCTCATTACATGTCTCGATTACCTGTTTGACACATGAGAGATTGATTTTAATTTGCTGAGGAACATAGGCACTAGCAATGACGTCACTGGCACAATGAGTCGTTTACATACAAGTCCCGCTTTCATCTAACACTGTGCAATGGGCGTATACGTGTGTATCGTCATCGTGGTGAACATTATAATGATTGGGAGTCCAGGAAATGAGCAGATTTGGCTGACTCGGTCCTGATATGGGGTGGCACCACAGTTGATGGCTGATTGGACCATCAGATATTCGGAGGTCGACTTAATGCTCAGAGGTTCATCAACAAGATTGCTGGGTCACATTATTCCCATTGAAGTTGTAAATGAGGGAGAGCATCCAACAGCAGCCTCCACAGAAACGTTACAGAATGTTGTGATTCAAATATTATACTGGCCTGCTCTGCGACCTGACCTCAATCCTATTAAGCATTTATGGCATATGCTGGATAGACAACTTCGGGCACACCTCAGACTCTTGAACAAGTTTCAGAGATTCTTAATGAGAAATGGGGAAAAATTCCACAAGAAAATGTTCGGGGGCGCGTCAGGAGCAGGCCTCGAAGACGTGAAGCAGTAATACAGGCACATGGAGGACCTACCAGATAGTGAAATGTTTCTTTTTCTGCCTATTGTCACTTAAGTGAAGGAGTTTGCACTTCAGTTTATGGCATTGTGTCGAGTTTCTTGTCATAACACTAACATGTGATGAGAAGAGAACAGAGCATGTACTTTTCTGTTAAATAAAGGTGTCATTTTCCAGTACAAAAGTCTGTTTCACTCCAAACATTCCTGAAAAAAAAAATTGCAGGTGTTTAAAATGTTGTCCCCCAATTTTTTTGAGCAATGTGTTTGAGTTTATCAGAAATGTTAAAAATTTTACTTCCTGAACAAAACAAATAGTCAGCAATTCTGCCTCATCATTTTTTACTTCTGTTCTCTGATAATGGAATACTTTGCTGAATATTACAAGAGGGAGTCCATCAGTAGTCTCCTCCCCCCCTCCCCCCTTTCTCTCTCTCTCTCACTCACTCACTCACTCACTCACTCACTCACTCACTCTGCATGTTGGTATTCTGGTTCCTAGGGGTGTATTTATTGATTGTAATTTTTTTATTTCATGGTTGCTATTTGAGTTTACATATTGTCATTTGAAGATAGTGAGAGGAGCTGTGGACATTAGAAAATGGAGTGCCAAGTAGAGAAATCCGAACATTTCTGACATATTCTTCTGTTTGAGGTCAATAAAGGGGTGACAGCAGCAGAAGCAGCATGAAACATTTGCTCCATGTGCGGGTATAATGTCATTTCATTGGATAGAGCACAGCAAAAAAATGGTTTTCTCATTTTAAGGAGGATTGTTTTGACAGTAGTGACTTTCCACGTTCAGGAAGACCTTTGGGGTTTGATGAAGATCTTTTAAACGAATTAATCCACTGTGATCCACATCACTGTACTTAAGAAGTGGCAAGTGACAGCTGTGGTGAACTGTGGTCATTCCATAATTATGCAACAATTGCGTGTAGTGAGGAAGATTCAAAAATTGGGTGTATGAGTACTGCATGTCTATGTCAAGATCACAAAAATCAGCAGGTGGCCATATGTGCATCTCTACTTGTTCGTCATCAAGTGGCTCGTGAACAACACTGACCATTCCTGTCCTGTATAGTTACTGGTGATGAGAAATGACGTCTTTAGGAAAAGAAAGGAATGATTGAGTCCAAACAAAGCAGCAACTAGCCGTACCATGACATGCGTGCATCACAAAAGATAATGTTACACATCTGGTGGAACAGCGATTGTGTGGCATACTATGAATTGCTTGCCTGAGGTGTAGTCATCACTGCTGACATTTATTTCAACAACTGAAATGTCTCGAAGATGCAATCCAAGATCAGGAACACTGCAGGAAGTAATACTACTCCAGGATAACATCTGGCCGTATTCTGCTGGACTGACAAAAAACACTATACAGGAGTTGCCTTTGGAAGTCATTCCACACTCGCCTTACTCACCTGATCGTATGCCCTCAGATTTTCACCTTTTCTGCTCTCTATTGTACAACCTTGAAGGGACTTCATTTCTGGATGAAAATGTGTTCCGAACACGGCTCGACGAGTTCTTCACCGTAATACAAATTATTGTAGTCACGGAATCGATAAGTTACTCCAGGTTGGGCAGACTGTTGTAAATAGTGAAGGTGGATATGTTATTGAAGACTAAAGTCTGTTACATGTACCTGTTGTGTCTATGGAAAAACACTACAAAGTTATGCACTAACTCAGTACATTGCAGTTAGGATAAAGCCAGAGTTGGATGCAAAAGTAAATTGTGAGAATAAGTGACTCCAGGGGGAAATGAAAACTTTTTTTGTTCCAGTTATTGAATGTCATATCTCTAACTAATGAAAATCTACAGCTACATCTACATCTACATTTAGACTCCGCAAGCCACCCAATGGTGTGTGGCGGAGGGCATTTTACGTGCCACTGTCATTACCTCCCTTTCCTGTTCCAGTCGCGTATGGTTCGGGGGAAGAACAACTGCCGGAAAGCCTCCGTGCGCGCTCGAATCTCTCTAATTTTACATTTTTGATCTCCTCGGGAGGTATAAGTAGGGGGAAGCAATATATTCGATACCTCATCCTGAAACGCACCCTCTCGAAACCTGGACAGCAAGCTACACCGCGATGCAGATCGCCTCTCTTGCAGAGTCTGCCACTTGAGTTTGCTAAACATCTCCGTAACGCTATCACGGTTACCAAATAACCCTGTGACGAAACGTGCCGCTCTTCTTTGGATCTTCTCTATCTCCTCCGTCAACCTGGCCTGGTACGGATCCAACACTGATGAGCAATACTCAAGTATAGGTCGAACGAGTGTCTTGTAAGCCACCTTCTTTGTTGATGGACTACATTTTCTAAGGACTCTCCCAATGAATCTCAACCTGGTACCCGCCTTACCAACAATTAATTTTATGTGATCATTCCACTTCAAATCGTTCCACACACATACTCCCAGATATTTTACAGAAGTAACTGCTACCAGTGTTTGTTCCGCTATCATATAATCATACAATAAAGGATCCTTCTTTCTATGTATTCGCAATACATTACATTTGTCTATGTTAAGGGTCAGTTGCCACTCCCTGCACCAAGTGCCTATCCGCTGCAGATCTTCCTGCATTTCGCTGCAATTTTCTAATGCTGCAACTTCTCTGTATACTACAGCATCATCCGCGAAAAGCCGCACGGAACTTCCGACACTATCTACTAGGTGATTTATATATATTGTGAAAAGCAATGGTCCCATAACACTCCCCTGTGGCACGCCATAGGTTACTTTAACATCTGTAGACGTCTCTCCATTGAGAACAACATGCTATGTTCTGTTAGCTAAAAACATTTCAATCCAGCCACACAGCTGGTCTGATATTCCGTAGGTTCTTACTTTGTTTATCAGGCGACAGTGCGGAACTGCATCGAACGCCTTCCGGAAGTCAAGGAAAATAGCATCTACCTGGGAGCCTGTATCTAATATTTTCTGGGTCTCATGAACAAATAAAGCGAGTTGGGTCTCACACAATCGCTGTTTCCGGAATCCATGTTGATTCCTACAGAGTAGATTCCGGGTTTCCAGAAACGACACGATACGCGAGAAAAAGCATGTTCTAAAATTTTACAACAGATCGACGTCAGAGATATAGGTCTATAGGTTTGCCCATCTGCCTGACGACTCTCCTTGAAGACTGTGACTACCTGTGCTCTTTTCCAATCATTTGGAACCTTCCGTTCCTCTAGAGACTTGCTTTACACGGCTGTTAGAAGGGGGGCAAGTTCTTTCGCGTACTCTGTGTAGAATCGAATTGGTATCCCGTCAGGTCCAGTGGACTTTCCTCTGTTGAGTGATATGTAACCTATTTTCATGCAGTGTCACTCGGTACTGGATAAGGGGACAAAATTAGTTAATGAGCTGTGAAATAAAATGTGCATTTTAAATAAAAAGTAGCCTCATGCCGGAAAATTACCCTTTTTGTGGAAGCTATGGGCAGGTGACTGAGCCAGTGTTTTCCACCGTGTCGCAGCTGCAGCTGCTGGGTGGGTCCCGCAGCCCGCAGCCCCAGCAGCAGCAGCAGTCGGCCTCTGGCGGGTCACCGAAGCTGCAGGGCACGGCAGTGCAGCAGCAGGCACAGCAGGTGGTGGCAGGTGGGAAGGCAGTGGGGCTGACGGGCGTGAAGCTGGTGGGCGCCGTGAAGGCCCTGCAGCAGCCGGGCGCCGACCAGCAGACCATCCTCATCAAGCAGGGCTCGGCCGTCACCACGCAGCAGGTGTCCTCCCAGCAGCAGCAGGTGCTGCAGCAGCAGGCCAAGGTAAAGCTCGCAACCCTCACACTTGACTCGAACCCCGATTGTGCAATATTGTGATTTGTCTACCTCTCGCAGCATACTCAGTGTCACAATATTTCACGAGGAACTGCCGGACTTCACTGTACGCTTGCCAGCCAAATAAGGGACCGCTCGGAAATGTGACAAACTTCGACTACAGAAATGCAGAGCCTGTCAGATACCCTGTCAGTGTCGTAAGACATACATATACACTCCTGGAAATGGAAAAAAGAACACATTGACACCGGTGTGCCAACCCACCATACTTGCTCCGGACACTGCGAGAGGGCTGTACAAGCAATGATCACACGCACGGCACAGCGGACACACCAGGAACCGCGGTGTTGGCCGTCGAATGGCGCTAGCTGCGCAGCATTTGTGCACCGCCGCCGTCAGTGTCAGCCAGTTTGCCGTGGCATACGGAGCTCCATCGCAGTCTTTAACACTGGTAGCATGCCGCGACAGCGTGGACGTGAACCGTATGTGCAGTTGACGGACTTTGAGCGAGGGCGTATATTGGGCATGCGGGAGGCCGGGTGGACGTACTGCCAAATTGCTCAACACGTGGGGCGTGAGGTCTCCACAGTACATCGATGTTGTCGCCAGTGCTCGGCGGAAGGTGCACGTGCCCGTCGACCTGGGACCGGACCGCAGCGACGCACGGATGCACGCCAAGACCGTAGGATCCTACGCAGTGCCGTAGGGGACCGCACCGCCACTTCCCAGCAAATTAGGGACACTGTTGCTCCTGGGGTATCGGCGAGGACCATTCGCAACCGTCTCCATGAAGCTGGGCTACGGGCCCGCACACCGTTAGGCCGTCTTCCACTCACGCCCCAACATCGTGCAGCCCGCCTCCAGTGGTGTCGCGACAGGCGTGAATGGAGGGACGAATGGAGATGTGTCGTCTTCAGCGATGAGAGTCGCTTCTGCCTTGGTGCCAATGATGGTCGTATGCGTGTTTGGCGCCGTGCAGGTGAGCGCCACAATCGGGACTGCATACGACCGAGGCACACAGGGCCAACACCCGGCATCATGGTGTGGGGAGCGATCTCCTACACTGGCCGTACACCACTGGTGATCGTCGAGGGGACACTGAATAGTGCACGGTACATCCAAACCGTCATCGAACCCATCGTTCTACCATTCCTAGACCGGCAAGGGAACTTGCTGTTCCAACAGGACAATGCACGTCCGCATGTATCCCGTGCCACCCAACGTGCTCTAGAAGGTGTAAGTCAACTACCCTGGCCAGCAAGATCTCCGGATCTGTCCCCCATTGAGCATGTTTGGGACTGGATGAAGCGTCGTCTCACGCGGTCTGCACGTCCAGCACGAACGCTGGTCCAACTGAGGCGCCAGGTGGAAATGGCATGGCAAGCCGTTCCACAGGACTACATCTAGCATCTCTACGATCGTCTCCATGGGAGAATAGCAGCCTGCATTGCTGCGAAAGGTGGATATACACTGTACTAGTGCCGACATTGTGCATGCTCTGTTGCCTGTGTCTATGTGCTTGTGGTTCTGTCAGTGTGATCATGTGATGTATCTGACCCCAGGAATTTGTGAATAAAGTTTCCCCTTCCTGGGACAATGAATTCACGGTGTTCTTATTTCAATTTCCAGGAGTGTATCAGACAGTGTGTACTGCCAAAGATCGTAGTTGAGGCCACCGACAGCACACCAGACTGCAGCAGCCTAACAGTTTGGGAGTCCCAGAACATTGCCTGAAGGAATTACGTGGAACGGATTACGACCGTACCGAGGTTGTGGTGCAGATGTCCAACTTCTGGGACTGCATCATTAAGGAATCAATTGTGTCTCGAGTAAGGGAACCGATGATGAATTGTACATCCGAAGTAAGACTGGGACATTGCTACTGGAATGATTGAGAAGAGAAATGAGATACCAGACAACGAACTGACTTTGGGGACAGGTGGAGGAACAACAGAGGTGCTGTTAGCATGCTCACCTGGGCACTAATCTAGGACAGAACACTTCGTCATCAGGAGACGGGGAGACGTGGGGTAGCGATGCTGGGCACTGACAGCCGATGGAATGTCCCATCAGAGGGATAAGGAGATGCGAGCATGGCACCAGTCCTCCATCAATCAGTTCATCTGCACACCTCACGATGGCAATGTGGTCATTTGCCAAAATATTTTATCTGTTGGGCACTGACTTTCAGCAGTTCAGCCACGAACTATTTCAGTGTACAATATTACCTGGAGGCGACTTTAATCTACCGAGTATAGACTGGGACATCTATGGATTCACTATAGGTGGTGCAATCAGACGGTCTTGTGAAGTAACTTTGAACGAGTTTTCTGTAAACTGCCTCAAATGACTAGTTAAGGCTACCCTTGCGAAATGGAAGTACTTTAGACCTTATAACTACAAACAGACTGACCATATTGTAAGTGTAGAGATATGTAGTAGGGATCATAATGTCATTGTAGTCAGCTTGGTTATTAAAAAAGGCTAGGAGAGTGTTTGTGCTAGAAAAAGCAGATAAGCAGTTAGTAGTATCTCACTTCAACAGTGAATGAACATCATTTAGTAGAGGAATTACGGGCAAAGTTTAAACTGATTGTAAATCTCACTCTGGAGAAGTATGCACTGAATGGATTATGGACAGAAAAGACTCACTGTGGTTTAATAACAAAATTTGGACAATGCTGAGGAATCAGACCTTATCACACTCTCGAGCCAAAAAAGACTGTGGAAATGTTGACACGGAAAAGTTAGTAGAAATTTCTACATCTGCAAAGAGATCGATATGTGAAGCACACAACAGCTTTCATCATCATACTTTAGCAAAAGATCTTGCTGAGAACCTGAGAAAACTGTGATCCTTCTTAAAATCACTAAGTGAGTTGAAGGTTCCTATCCAGTCATTCTTCAACTGGTTTGTTGCTTGTAGGTTTGATCAATACGTGTTATTGGTGATACTTTGTGAACTTAAATGGGAATCCCTGGAGGGAAGACAGCATTTTTTTCTTGAAATACTGATGAGAAAGTTTAGGGAACAAGCACTTGCAAGACCATATTGAGGCCTGTGGAGTATGTATGCAAATGCATGAAAATGCACTAGTTGTTAAATCAAAAATCTCGAATTGTCAACCCAACAGTGCCCAATAACTGTCGTGAAGGTTGCCAAAGAACTTGACTTGGTAAATATAGTACGCTTCAAGGCATCACACCAATTTTCCAGAGTGGCAACAGGATTCATGATTTGGGAGTATGCTGTAAAAGCTCTGAAGTCTGCAGGCTTGTACGGGATATATATTGGGGACATTGCAGACACTGACAATTTCAAAATATGCAGACATCAAGAGCCATCCAGAAACGATAACTACAAAATAACAAACAATTGCTGATGACCAGATTAGGACTGGTGACTTGCAGCATGCCGTCCAGTGACACTAACCATTATGCCACACTCCGTGCACCAGAGCTCGTGGCGTATTCTGAAGTTCACTTTTCAGTTACTGCTGTAATTTAATTTCACTGTTCATGATCTGTGTACTTGACAAGACACCTTACTGTGTGTGTGGCAGAGGGTACTTTAGATACTGCTTTCCTTTCTGTCTTTCCCTGTTCCATCTACAAATGGTGTTTGGGAAGAATAACTTGTCTTCTGTAAAACTATTTTTTTCATAATAATTGCATACACCATAGTAGTTGCTGAAACATAAAGTGTTCTGTGAATAAGAATTTGCAAGATACAGACTATGAAGAACATATTTTGTTTATTACGTAATTGTTGAGGGAATTACCGTATGAAGAAAAATGAATGTAATGGCCTTTGCAGATGATGTAACATTAATTGCTGGAAACCTGGATGACGTGTAAATACTGGCAAGAAAGCTATTTTAAAAAGTCAAGGAAGTTGGTTTGGAGATAAGTGATGAGAAAACATAATTTATGTTGCTAGGAAGAAATTACAAGACGTAAAGGTGAGTAATCATACAAATTCAAGACCATGGTTGGAGTAAACTACATAAATGGTGAGAAGCAAGAAATAGAATTGAGGATAAAAGTGGCATCATATTCACTCAATAAAACACTGTTAACCAGAATCTTATCAAAAGAACGAAAACAAGGATGTATAAAACCATAATCAGATCTGCATTACTATATGGGAAAGAAATATGTAAAATAAATAAATATACAAAGAGAAAGATAAATGTTTACAAAAATTAAATCCTTCAGAAGATCTTTGGACAAATTTGTGAGGGAGGAGAATGGCGAAGAAGAAAAAATGTTGCAGATTCCAAAACATGGAGGCTGAAATGGGCTGGTCGTGCCTATAGAGGATCAAGATTGAGGGAAATGTCGGAGAAGAAACTCAAACGACGAAGGCCTTTAGGTAGACTGAAAATAAGATGGAGAGACCAGGTGGCCAAGGATCTTCAGATACTTGGAGCAAGGGAAGATGGCAAGAATACAATGTTGTGGAGGGGGCTACTTGGTGAGACTAAACACTGATTGTGGTTTGTGGGGCCAGGAGAGTGAGATAAGTGTTGTCTAAAGGGAAATTGCAGGAAGGAAAAGAAAAAAAAAAAATAGTATTTAATTTAGTAGTTATAGCAGAGCAAGTGAAGATGCTCCACTTCATTGTGTTTCAAGTTGTGTTGTCTGTAACAGCAAAATTACTAACACCTTTATTTCTTACTTCAATAACATTTAGTGCTTTAAGTGCAAAAGTTTCAAACTCTTTTCCTTGATCTCAGGCGATAGCACAGCTGCAGCAGCAGTTACAGCAGCAACAACAGCTGAAGCAGCAGCAGCAACAACTAAAGCAGCAGTTGCAGCAACAGCAGCAGCTGAAGCAGCAGCAAACTACGATTGCCACTGTCGGTGGGACGGTTGTGAGTGCGGCCCAGCAGAGATTAGTCACATCCGTGTCGGTCCTCGGGAGCGGCCAGCCGCAGACTGCACGGGTCGTCACCAGGGGTACGTTGGGGCCATATATATGTGCAGCACACATAAGAGCCTGCTCATGTTGCCATCTTCTTTAATCAGTATCAGGCATATAATTTGCTGACATACATTGGTAATCCCAAAGCTAAGGTCTCCTACATTTTCCATTTATTTTCTATAAATTTACTTCATTTTAAAGTGATTGTTTATCTATTGTTCTACTCTTGGCCATGTCGGTCAATACATTTCCATAGACGCTGCTAAGTTTTTATAAGTCCACATCATGTCAGCTCACCACCACATCCTTTGGGAAGCACTGAACCTTATCTTTCACTAACCTGTTGAAGATGAATCGCCCTCTGGCCAAAGGTGTTTTCAATTTAGGGAATAGGTGGTAGGCATTGGGTGCCTAGTCCAGACTGTCAGTTTGGTGGGTGGTGATCTATTCAAAAGTTTGCAATGGAGCAATGGTTTGATGGGCAATTTGTGGGGAAGTGCTGGCCTGGAGAATGCTTATGCCTGTACTTGGCATTCCTCTTCTCCTGCCCGAGTTATTTTAGTGTTTCACGGTGCCTGTCAGCGATTACACTGGGCATGAAGTCAACCACCAATACCCCCTTTCAGTCCCAAAACACGGTTGCCATGATTTTTCCAGCACACTGTGTTTATTTGAATTTTTGTAACATGAACGAAGGTGAATGTCACCACTTACATCATTGTTGTTTGGGCACTGGTCTTGGGTCTAAAGAGGAATGCCCAGGTTTTGTTATTCATGACAGTTAAGCCAAAAAGTTGTACTTTTCATTTGCATAGTGCAGAAGAAATTTGCAAGAAGAATGAAGTCAACGGTGTTTTTGATCTTCCATCGGTATTCGTGGTACCCATACGCAACTTTTCTGTTAAACCTCAAGAGCCAAAATGCAGGGGATCATCCAGTGTGATTCACCGATCTATGTGCACGGTTTGCTCAACTTTTGTGACTGTCTTGTAAGAAATAGATGGTCTTCCACTACTTTGTTCGTTGTGAATCGGTGTCCCAGCGAGGAGTGCATGTGTTTGTTTTGGAGTTGGGGAAGCACTGATCACAACAGTGTGACCAACAGGCACAGGAACAGTTTCTCTGCATCCCCAGCGTTTTAGAGACCTTCCTTTTGGGATTACCATCATACATCATTTCCATACATTTTCTGAGCACCATACTGTGCATCTAGCATATTTCGTGGCATAAAATCTGACTTCCGTACATCCTCAGTGCAGTAATATGAGCAGTGTAAATAAGTGTTGTACACAAATTTTCAATTTGATGGTGCGTGACTATGATAGCCAAAGAAATATAATATGCACCTCAATGTCTTATAAATTTATATGTTGTTTAACAAGTTTGCTGTTACCTTTTAAATGAAAATGTGTTACAAACTTTTTGACTTATTCCACATCTATGAGGACAATCTAACTTAGAATGTGTGGAAGAAACATTGGTTACGTCTTTTCTTGCATTTTGTTGTATGAGAAGCTCTACATTCTCAAGAATCTCTTCATTACGGGTGTATGAAACAACAAGTATATGTGATGCAATCTGATCTCAGACCTAATTTCTTGAATAACATCATCCTCATGAACACCATATAGCTTCATGAATGTTTTATGTATCAACACTTGAACATATTTCGGGATAAACCCATTTTTGACAGTCAGATTTGAAAATGTGCACTCAAATACTAATTTTACGACAGGATATTTATATGCCCTAATTGCCTTGTTCATTGGTTATTAGAATGTTGTCACATTTGTTAATGTCGCAGTTGGTGGGAAACCGGTACCAGTTGCCATCTCCACGCAGCAGCAACAACAACAGCAGCAGCAGCAGCACCAGCAGCAGCAGGCACCTGTGGTGGCAAAGGTGTTTACCAATGCGCAGGGCCAAGTTATCTCCATGGAAAGCCTCCTGGCACACCATAAGCAGCATGGGACTCTCCCACAGGGTGAGTTGTTACTGTGATGTCATAAAAGACTCTTGCCTTTCATGCTGATCTGATCTTTGTGCACTCTTTCTCAGTGATACTTTTAGACAACCGATAGATGATTATGGGGAATGCTTATCATCACAGAATAGTAATGGATAACTTGTGCCGCCGGCCGGAGTGGCCGAGCGGTTCTAGGCACTACAGTCTGGAACTGCGCAACTGCTACAGTTGCAGGTTCGAATCCTACCTCGGGCATGGATGTGTGTGCTGTCCTTAGGTTAGTTAGGTTTAAGTAGTTCTAAGTTCTAGGGGACTGATGACCTCAGAAGTTAAGTCCCATAGTGCTCAGAGCCATTTGAACCATTTGATAACTTGTGCCCTTTTCCCATTGTTTTTGCAACTGATATCACTAGTAATGTTACATAGCTGCTGTTCTGTCACTATTATGATCTCTTAAACGTACAGTCAGTGAGTCTCACAAGAAGAATTGAGAGAATGACTTTGATGCTTTTGGTGATCACTGTTAAACAGAAAAAAATGAGTTTTCTAACAGAATCACCCATAGCTGTGTGCATAACATCCTGTCCTTATGATCATAAGGTTGCTGGTTAGATTCTCACTAGATCCAATTTATTTTTACTTGTATCTAAATTCTAATATACGAGGTGTGGCTAGAAAAAACCGGACTAGTACTGGTGAAACAATAAAACGAATGCAATAAGGCTGAAAGTCGCGTGGCTTGTCACGTGACTCTCGCTCCGCCTACTGCTTGAGTTTCATCTGCCTCCTGCACTCAGTCTGCCCGTGGCGTCTGTTTTAAGTAGTTGACGTTTTGTCTGTGCGTCGGAAAATGTTGAGTGTACAGAAAGAACAGCGTGTTAACATCAAATTTTGTTTCAAACTAGGAAAATCTGCAAGTGAAACGTTTGTAATGTTACAACAAGTGTACGGCGATGATTGTTTATCGAGAACACAAGTGTTTGAGTGGTTTAAACGATTTAAAGATGGCCGCGAAGACACCAGTGATGACACTCGCACTGGCAGACCATTGTCAGCAAAAACTGATGCAAACATTGAAAAAATCGGTAAACTTGTTCGACACTTTCCTTGTCAACTCCTGTTAACTCAGACACTGGTCTGATTGTTAAACAGCGATCTTGTCGAACAAGTTTACCGATTTTTTCAATGTTTGCATCAGTTTTTGCTGACAATGGCCTGCCAGTGCGAGTGTCATCACTGGTGTCTTCGCGGCCATCTTTAAATCGTTTAAACCACTCAAACACTAGTGTTCGCAATAAACAATCATCACCGTACACTTGTTGTAACATTACAAACGTTTCACTTGCAGATTTTCCTAGTTTGAAACAAAATTTGATGTTAACACGCTGTTCTTTCTGTACACTCAACATTTTCCGACGCACAGACAAAACGTCAACTACTTAAAACAGACGCCACGGGCAGACTGAGTGCAGGAGGCAGATGAAACTCGAGCAGTAGGCGGAGCGAGAGTCACGTGACAGGCCACGCGACTTTCAGCCTTATTGCATTCGTTTTATTGTTTCACCAGTACTAGTCCGGTTTTTTTCTAGCCACACCTCGTATTATCAAATTATTGACATCTGCATTTGGTTATCTGCCTTGTGGCAGATTAAGACTTTGAAGCTGTCCATGCTTCTCTGTCCTTTGCTTTCATCCTCATTCTTTGGTACCCTTTTTGCGGTCTGTTGACATTATTGGCATCTTCTTGTGCGCTTCCCCCTCTCCCTTGGAATAAAACCTACTATTGCCTCTACTAGAAGGCAGTCTCATTTCAAAGTTATGTCCTATCCAGTTCAACTTCCCATTCTTCACTGTCAGCAACATCCTCTGATATTCTCCAATTGTTCTCAGTACCTTTTCAGTGCTGACTTTATCAGACCAGATGGTCTTCTCCATTCTATGCTATATCCACATCTCAAAAGTTTGATTTCTTCCCTCACCCTGCTTTCGAAGTATCCGTGTCGTCTTCTCTCCACACGAGGTCCCACTCCGTACTAGGCACTTCACTAGTTCTTTCTTAATTCTGTGTTCGGCCCACTAGCTAAGAATCTTTTCTGCTTTTGAAATACCTCTTCCTGCCGCACTGCCGTAAATCACATTGCAAATCTTTGCACACAAATCACCTGAGTACAAATGACAGCTCTGCCAATGAGTTGCCATTTACACGAAATGTGTGCAATATTACTGCCATATGTATGCATACACATCACTATCCCATGGCTTTTGTCACCTCACTGCATGTCTTAATTACTAACCACATGAAAACATAAATATTTGTAATAAAATTTAATAAAAAATAAAAATCATCAGATAGAAAGTAAAATAGCTTTTTCATTTCTAAAGATTAAGAATAAATACAAACATTGTATTAAAAACAAAATAATTCCGATATATATTTTTTCCATTTAACTCTCAAACATTTTCTATTTTCACATGATTAATATTTAAAATTGAAAGGTTTTCTTTTTATTAGAAAATTATAATCTGATGTTTGTTAATTAGCATTTCTATTTGATACTGTATTGTACTAAGCATGTATCCCAGAAGCAGGACCTAATAGCAGTTGTAGGTTGCCTATCTAATGGTTCCCAATGGCAACAAAAATTTGACATTCAGTGTTTGACCGAATTAAAAACTTTAAAATAGTGTTATAACCTAGTCATTAAGAGGTGTTATCTTATGTAACACTTTATCACTGTAAGACAAGTATTACAGTTAGAAATAGTGTGTTTGCCTTGAGGCAGCATAATTGATGGTGTGCAAATACCAAAACTTCATTCGTCCAGTATTTGAGAATGAGAACACTCAGTGGCTTCCAACAAACTCTTTACTCATACTTTAAAACCATTTTGAAGTTTTTTCCACTTTGATGTCCTTCACAAAATAATCGTTGTTGTTGTGGTCTTCAGTCCTGAGACTGGTTTGATGCAGCTCTCCATGCCACCCTATCCTGTGCAAGCTTCTTCATCTCCCAATACCTACTGCAACCTACATCCTTCTGAATCTCCTTGGTGTATTCATCTTTTGGTCTCCCTCTACGATTTTTACCCTCCATGCTGCCCTCCAATACTAAATTTGTGATCCCTTGATGCCTCAGAACATGTGCTACCAACTGATCCCTTCTTTTAGCCAAGTTGTGCCACAAACTTCTCTTCTCCCCAATCCTCTTCAACACCTCCTCATTAATTATTTGATCTACCCATCTAATCTTCAGCATTCTTCTGTAGCACCACATTTCGAAAGCCTCTATTCTCTTCTTGTCCAAACTATTTATCGTCCATGTTTCACTTCCATACATGGCTACACTCCATACAAACACTTTCAGAAACGACTTCCTGACACTTAAATCTATACTTAATGTTAAAAAATTTCTCTTCTTCAGAAACGCTTTCCTTGCCATTGCCAGTCTACATTTTATATCCTCTCTACTTCAACCATCATCAGTTATTTTGCTCCCCAAATAGGAAAACTCCTTTACTACTTTAAGTGTCTCATTTCCTAATCTAATACCTTCAGGATCACCCGACTTAATTCGACTACATTCCATTATCCTCGTTTTGCTTTTGTTGATGTTCATCTTATATCTTCCTTTCATGACACTATCCATTCCATTCAACTGCTCTTCCAAGTCCTTTGCTGTCTCTGACAGAATTACAATGTCATCGGTGAACCTCAAAGTTTTTATTTCTTCTCCATGGATTTTAATACCTACTCCGAATTTTTCTTTTGTTTCCTTCACTGCTTGCTCAATATACAGATTGAATAACATCGGCCAGAGGCTACAACCCTGTCTCACTCCCTTCCCAACCACTGCTTCCCTTTCATGCCCCTCGACTCTTATAACTGCCATTTGGTTTCTATACAAATTGTAAATAGCCTTTCGCTCCCTATATTTTACTCCTGTCACCTTCAGAATTTGAAAGAGAGTATTCCAGTCAACATTGTCAAATTCTTTCTCTAAGTCTACAAATGCTAGAAACGTACGTTTGCCTTTCCTTAATCTAGCTTCTAAGATAAGTCGTAGGGTCAGTATTGCCTCACGTGTTCCAATATTTCTACGGAATCCAAACTGATCTTCCCCTAGGTCAGCTTCTACTAGATTTTCCATTTGTCTGTAAAGAATTCGCGTTAGTATTTTGCAGCTGTGACTTATTAAAGTGATAGTTCAGTAATTTTCACATCCGTCAACACCTGCTTTCTTTGGGATTGGAGTTATTATATTCTTCTTGAAGTCTGAGGGTATTTCGCCTGTCTCATACATCTTGCTCACCAGATGGTAGAGTTTTGTCAAGGCTGGCTCTCCCAAGGCTGTCAGTAGTTCTAATGGAATGTTGTCTACTCCAGGGGCCTTGTTTAGACTCAGGTCTTTCAGTGCTCTGTCAAACTCTTCACGCAGTATCATATCTCCCATTTCATCTTCATCTACATCCTCTTCCATTTCCATATTGTCCTCAAGTACATCACCCTTGTATAGACCCTCAATATACTCCTTCCACCTTTCTGCTTTCCCTTCTTTGCTTAGAACTGGGTTTCCATCTGAGCTCTTAATATCCATACAAGTGGTTCTCTTTTATCCAAAGGTCTCTTTAATTTTCCTGTAGGCAGTATCTATCTTAACCCTAGTGAGATAAGCCTCTACATCCTTACATTTATCCTCTAGCCATCCCTGCTTAGCCATTTTGCACTTCCTGTCGATCTCATTTTTGAGACGTTTGTATTCCTTTTTGCCTGCTTCATTTCCTGCATTATCCCTCAAAGCTGCCCATTTTTCTTCTACTGTATTTCTTTCCCCCATTCCTGCCATTTGTTCCCTTACGCTCTTCCTGAAACTCTGTACAACCTCTGGTTTAGTCAGTTTATCCAGGTCCCATCTCCTTAAATTCCCACCCTTTTGCAGTTTCTTCAGTTTTAATCTACAGTTCATAACCAATAGATTGTGGTCAGAGTCCACATATGCCCCTAGAAATGTCTTACAATTTAAAACCTGGTTCCTAAATCTCTGTCTTACCATTATATAATCTATCTGAAATCTGTCAGTATCTCCAGGCTTCTTCCATGTATACAACCTTCTTTTGTGATTCTTGAACCAAGTGTTAGTTATGATTAAGTTGTGCTCTGTGCAAAATTCTACCGGGCGACTTCCTCTTTCATTTCTTACACCCAATCCATATTCACCTACTACGTTTCCTTCTCTCCCTTTTCCTACTACCGAATTCCAGTCACCCATGACTATTAAATTTTCATCTCCCTTCACTATCTGAATAATTTCTTTTATTTCGTCATACATTTCTTCAATTTCTTCGTCATCTGCAGAGCTAGTTGGCATATAAACTTGTACTTCTGTAGTAGGCGTGGGCTTCGTGTCTATCTTGGCCACAATAATGCGTTCACTATGCTGTTTGTAGTAGCTTCATTCCTACTTTTTTATTCATTATTAAACCTACTCCAGCATTACCCCTATTTGAATTTGTATTTATAACCCTGTATTTGCCTGACCAAAAGTCTTGTTCCTCCTGCCACCGAACTTCACTAATTCCCACTATATCTAACTTTAACCTATCCATTTCCCGTTTTAAATTTTCTAACCAATCTGCCCGATTAATGGATCTGACATTCCACGCTCCGATCCGTAGAACGCCAGTTTTCTTTCTCCTGATAACAACGTCCTCTTGAGTAGACCCCGCCCAGAGATCCGAATGGGGGACTATTTTACCTCCGGAATATTTTACCCAAGAGGACGCCATCATCATAACCATACACTAAAGCTGCATGCCCTCGGGAAACATTACGGCTGTAGTTTCCCCTTGCTTTCAACCGTTCGCAGTACCAGCACAGCAAGGCTGTTTTGGTTATTGTTACAAGGCCAGATCAGTCAATCATCCAGACTGTTGCCCCTGAAACTACTGAAAAGGCTGCTGCCCCTCTTCAGGAACCACACGTTTGTCTGCCCTCTCAACAGGTACCCCTCCGCCCTCCGTTGTGGTTGCACCTACGGTACGGCTATCTGTATCGCTGAGGCACGCAAGCCTCCACACCAACGGCAAGGTCCATGTTTCATTGCGGAGGGGGGGGGGGGACAAAATAATGATGTACCACATTTTCACTTTGTAGTAAATCTTCAGCATCAGATATGACATTTCAATTTATTACTTACTTACTAGAACTCTACATGCAACATATTTTGCAGACAGTATCCAATTGTACCACTGAATATGTCTGCAAAATTATGTTATTATACGGCACACATTTCAGGAGATATGGCGTCACAAACATTTAGTTGCATGAAGACTAGTTTCTGCTTAAAATGCCACAGAGTGAAACTTGATGATGAGAAATGACGTTTTAATTTTGTACTTCTTTACTACTGACTATGTTTGCAATACATATTATAGACAGCATGTACACATATTACTAAATGTACGTGCAAAATTACGTCATTGTGCATCACGTAGTTCAGGAGATATGACAATCATAGACATTTAGATGTGTGAAAAACTTGCTTTTGCTATAAAATGCAAATTACCCAGATCATATTCATTCAGTGTTTTATAATGAGTACACTTTGTGATTTCCAAAAAGCTTTGAGCATAATTTCAAACCTTTTTTAAACTTTTTCTCACTTGTGTGCTTAATGTCAAATATTTAACCCAGTAACTCATTTGTAAAGTATTTAGATGTTTGAAGCAGTTTTGTACGTGAGAGTTTGACTATTTAAAGAATTAGGGATTTACTGGTAAATATAGAAATTAAATAAAAGTAAGAAAAAGGTTGAGTATAGCAAGCATCAAATGAGTAAGCTCACGATTACAAAATTAATGTGCTGCGCACAGAGCTACAGATGGCTCATCATAAAATATTCCGCTTGCAAGTGTAATCAAAGCCATTATAATATGCATTTAGATGGACTGTTAATTGCTTGCCTCCTATTTGGAAACAAAATTGTTTCATTCTGCTCTCACCCATCACATGCACAAAATACCCACTCATCTCAAGCTAGGTCTCTGTGATTTACACCATTTGCAGGTTAACCCCCAATACTCTCAGTTGTTGCAGTACATATGCAAGGAGCCATTCCCTTGCTTCATAATGAGCCGAACAGTTCGTGACAGTTTTCTTGATATCACGACTTCACAATATGTAATTGCAGGTGCAACTGTGGGTCCAATTGTGCTCTTCACATTACACACCTCTCAAGAGACTGCCATATAAATGGTCATGTTCTCAAGATGTTGAGGCACGCTTGCACACATCTGTTAACTGAAAGAACTGACCTGTACCCAGCTTGCCACCCTTGTGTGTTTCAGCCTGATACATTGCAGTAACTTATCAGTATTGTTAGAAAGAGCACCAAAAACCCATAACCAGGCAAGCTGATGTATCAGAATTTCTGGCATCAATTCATCTGGAAAGTCTGAGATGGATCTAGCTTTTGCTGTTTGAAGCCTCTTTGATGTAATAACTGCCTGAAATATTCTTGAGTGTCGCATCAATTGCTGCCATGGCAACTACACAATATTTCAATGAGGCAGCTGTGCTTGTCATCTTCAGTCGGTTTATTTTTATTTATTTATTTTTTTGGGGTGTGTGTGTGTGGGGGGGGGGGGGGGGGGGAGCTTTAGCAGGCACCAGGAGGGGGGAGGGAAGGGGTTGCTGACTTCCATTGACCTTACACATGTATCACGGAAAGCCAGCACCTGCCATATACCCAACTACTGCCACACTTGGGAACATGTTGGTGGCAATCTAGCTGTCTTGGCATAGAGCCCCACCCTTGCTCGATTTCGATCTCTGCAGCTGATGATGGCGTAGCACTGCTGACACTGGTTCCCATGTTTTGCTGAGCTGAAAACCCATGTTTGTTTATTAATTTGTTCTCTGTAGTATTTCAACTACATCTTTAATGACGGGATCTCAGTAGTTAGGGGTGGATGAGAAGATCTTGTTTTTCTTGAGGCTTGACAGACTAGTTGTAGAAATGGTTCACAGACAAAATGTCAGATGTTGTCACGAAACCCCACAAGATGTAAGCTGTGCAACTGACCGACATCTTCAGGTGCGACAAATACACTGCTGAACTGTGACTGCAGCCTCCTGTTTATGCCATTCTAAGTGGGAAATGCACAGATGTGCAAGTGCCAAATTTGGTGGCTAGTAGCTAAGATTCCTGATCGGTAGTGGAAGGAACACTATGCTACCTATCAGGTGGAGAACAAGCACAGAGGCGTTACTCCTCCTGTGCACTGTCACCAGGCTGCCTAGCAACCACTGTTGGAAGCTGACAGTCTGACATACGCACCCTTGCTGACCTGTGTCCATCCTCGTGGCTCCTATCTGAATATTTACACCACTAACAAAGCATTGTCCCTTCGGTAAGAAGAAATTTCCCTTTGTAGTAGTGGTGAGTGTGGCCACATGCTACACAGACTGCGTTTCAGCTATTTTGCCTTGTTGGCTCCCAAGAGGGGTTACTGTGGGTGGCCCAGCAGCAGTGCACAGGTGGGGGAGGGGGGCAGCCTTTGCAAGTGCAGCCAGGTCCTTGGCTCAATGTCCGACTGGTGGCATAGCGGTTCTTCCCACTACCTATCAGGAATTCTTCACTTTTGGCGACTGTATTTGACACTTACTAGCCTGTGTTTGTAAACCTAGACTGGCATAAATAAAAGCAGATTAAAACTGTGTGCCCGACCGAGACTCGAACTCGGGACCTTTGCCTTTCGCGGGCAAGTGCTCTACCACTGAGCTACCGAAGCACGACTCACGACCGGTACTCACAGCTTTACTTCTGCCAGTACCTCGTCTCCTACCTTCCAAACTTTACAGAAGCTCTCCTGCGAACCTTGCAGAACTAGCACTCCTGAAAGAAAGGATATTGCGGAGACATGGCTTAGCCACAGCCTGGGGGATGTTTCCAGAATGAGATTTTCACTCTGCAGCGGAGTGTGCGCTGATATGAAACTTCCTGGCAGATTAAAACTGTGTGCCCGACCGAGACTCGAACTCGGGACCTTTGCCTTTCGCGGGCAAGTGCTCTACCACTGAGCTACCGAAGCACGACTCACGACCGGTACTCACAGCTTTACTTCTGCCAGTACCTCGTCTCCTACCTTCCAAACTTTACAGAAGCTCTCCTGCGAACCTTGCAGAACTAGCACTCCTGAAAGAAAGGATATTGCGGAGACATGGCTTAGCCACAGCCTGGGGGATGTTTCCAGAATGAGATTTTCACTCTGCAGCGGAGTGTGCGCTGATATGAAACTTCCTGGCAGATTAAAACTGTGTGCCCGACCGAGACTCGAACTCGGGACCTTTGCCTTTCGCGGGCAAGTGCTCTACCACTGAGCTACCGAAGCACGACTCACGACCGGTACTCACAGCTTTACTTCTGCCAGTACCTCGTCTCCTACCTTCCAAACTTTACAGAAGCTCTCCTGCGAACCTTGCAGAACTAGCACTCCTGAAAGAAAGGATATTGCGGAGACATGGCTTAGCCACAGCCTGGAGACGAGGTACTGGCAGAAGTAAAGCTGTGAGTACCGGTCGTGAGTCGTGCTTCGGTAGCTCAGTGGTAGAGCACTTGCCCGCGAAAGGCAAAGGTCCCGAGTTCGAGTCTCGGTCGGGCACACAGTTTTAATCTGCCAGGAAGTTTCATATCAGCGCACACTCCGCTGCAGAGTGAAAATCTCATTCTGGATAAATAAAAGCCTTTAGCCATAGCTCGCACCTGAAGATGTCAGTCAGTTGCACCGATGACATATTGCAAAAATTTCATGACGAGATCAGCCTTTTGTGCAGGAACCATTTCTGTGAGAGGTTTAATACACAATGCACCCCATATCAAGCTAGTGGTCAGCAACAGCAGATTTTTCTGACTGACCAGTCTGGTGGGACATTTGTGTTCATCTCACATCTTCAACAGTGTAATGTGCCTGCCCAATGTAAGATTTCTCACACCACCATGGGATATTGTATTTTCCCGATCTCCTCAGACTGAGGCCACCTTTTAATGAAACTAGCATTATTTAGACTCGTGCTGGAGGCTGGAAGACACATCTTTTTCTAAATTTCTTGAGAAGCCTGTCGAACTTGGCATGGAGACCATCCTTTTTGAGTTCCCCGTGATTCCTGGTTGTTCATGATGTTCAGTGATAGAGGTAGTGTCGTGTTACTGGCAAGCTCTTGGGATCTGATAAGGCTCATGGTATGTGAATGAGAGTTGGTAATAAATTGTGCCTCTTTTCTAAATTTAATTGCAGGATCACTGAACCCTTGAAGGGGGGTGGGGTTTTTGGGTAGGGGTAGGTCTAGGTCTAGGTCTAGGTCTAGGTCTAGAGCTAGGGCAGCATCTACCTTAAAAATTTAATTTGAATTTTTTTGTTGTTGCAACATAAAATGCAGTCCACATTCTTTGCTGAAGCATTAATATTTTATTTTCAACAGGGTTAAATTTTGCTTGACGAGGCTAATGAACATATGCCCATTCCTATTTTGTAAAAAAATTTAACATAAAAAATATTATTTTGTAGAATCAAAGAGCAGCAGCTGCATCCTGGCCTTAAGTCTATCTTGTTAGGATCTTCAGCAGACATGGCAAGTTCATGACCCATAGCAGATGAAGTTTATTTGACCATGATATTCACCTGTTCCATGGGAAGCAAATAATAATAATAACAATAACAATAACAATATTTGACATCACTTGTGATTGTGCCAGCAATAAGAGTGCAAATGCCAGATTCAACAGTTTTGTGATACTTAAACCACTGTTTTGAGAGGGGTAATGATAACTAGCAGCTTGCAAATACAGATCAGTGAGAGGGCACAAAGCCAGGACATTAGACCAGCCACTCATCTATTGCCCAAGTGCAAATGCTGGGATTCGAGGCCTGTAGCTGTGTTCTCCAAATTGTAGATGCAGAAGTCCATAACAAATCAGTTATATGGTGAGGGGTTCTGGAAGTCAATGTCCCCACCTCCTGCCACCAGTGCTTTTTTAGAGAAAAAACTTATAAATTGACGAGAGACTGTAGCTCTCCACCATTGCACCTCGAGATGACGAGCAACAGCCTCATCGAAATATTGTGCAGCTTCTGTGACAGTATCCGACACGATGCCTGAGAACCTGTGAAGGTGGACCTAACTTAGTATCTCCATCTAGAAAGTGAATACTTTATATTTGCGATTGCCTGAATAAGTTGCACTTTGGTAGCCTCGATTTCCCTGATAGTGTAGATTTCTTCAGGATTTACAGTAAGCTTAGTTTCCCCACATGAAGGAAGATGAAATCAGTGGAATATTATATTCGCAGGGACGGCGTTACGTGTGACGACATCGACAGCCGCATCCGTTAAGGCACAGCAACAGCAGCAGCAAGTGTCTGCTCCCACGGCCAGCCTCATACAGATACCGGGAGCAGCGACGCAGTTTGCGGTTGTGTCGCAGGGCAGCCTGTTGTCGGTGGCGGGCAGCGGAGCCAGTGCACAGACGACCTCTGCCCCCAGAATACTGCAAGCTACCCAGTTACAGCAGCAGGTAATACAGTACACCGACAGGTGGATGAGCTCGTGAGGAAAGCTATAGCAATGTAGTTTCTGACATGTTCCACATCCTGGAGGACCTCCTCACTACGGATCAATTGGAATGAAAGTAAATCTAATCTAATCTAAAAGTGAAAACGGTCTTGATCATCTTGTGCTCCACAGCTGATTAGTGTTAATATTAATGATAACCATCACAGCTGTCTTAATGTGCATTTACTGTTTTACTAGTTATATGCCCCTGCTTTGCAATGGAAGTTAAAGAAAGGCCTTTTCGTAATGTTGCTTTTTAGGGTTCCGTAGATCAGTTGGAAAAAACATGACCCTCATAGGATTGCTTTATCAATAAATTAGTTTTTCCTGGGCAAGAAGTCAAATATCTTATGGGTGTTCCAAGAAAAGGTACAGAACAACTCTGTTGGTATCACTGAAGTCTTTTTTCAAAAGTTATCACCAGAGGCCTGAGCACAAATATCCCACTGTTTCATGAGCTGAAAGGTTCTCTTTTCCCAGAATTCCTGTGGCTTCAAGGAACCTAATGTCTCCATCCTTGGGTAATGATATTGCACAGTGCTGGAGAAATTATGATATGTAACTAAGGTGAAACATCCAGGAAACCTGCGACATATGGTGTTGCTGATTAGTGATATTGCACGTCCCCATATCACAAATGTCATAAAAAAGAAGTTACGCCAACTCACATGGGAGACATTCTAGCATCCACCCTATAGTCCTGATCTCCCCCATGTGACTATCATGCCTCTGGTCCCTTAAAAAAAGGCCTTCCCGAAATCAACAAGCAATTGGGACAAGTAATCAAAGAACAGAGTGAGCATCACCTTTCCAGCAGATGACTCTTGAATTTCTTGGAACGAGGTGGTGGTGGATGACACCTCTGCATCGTTGTCACTTTTGACACCGGTTCCCAGTCGTGGCACCAACTTTCATTGCCTTAAACAATGAGTTCATGGAATGTGTTGCCTTCAACACTGAAATGCATCAACTGCTTTAGCAAACAGCCATCCAGTTTGCTTTGTGTTTGGTATTCAACATCCAGGGTTTCCATTGGCTGCAGACCTTACAGTAACCTAACTCCTGCCAAATAATGTTTTGCACTCTACAGAAGCTGATGTTGAGATCATGAACGGCTATGCACCATTGCCCTCTAATCACATCATTGATCCTCCACTTGTTGTTGTCCGTAATGGATGAGGCTGGTCTCCTATATTGACCGGTGTTTTGTGTTGAATCACGACCAGCACAGAACTTGGCACACCGTGGCACGGTGGTGGTCTTCGACAGACGTGCTGCCCCACACACATTCTTCATTCTCCAGTGGATTTCTGTTGATGTTTGACCTTCAGCAGCCAAGAAATGAATAACAGCATGTTGCTCCTGTTTGGACGCATTTGGTAATAATGTTGCTATAGTTCATGTTTCAGTATTTACTACATGCATGTCAGAAAGACACGAGTGCCACACGAATACCTTGCCTACATGTCTCTGCTTATAAACCCGCATCGGAGTCATGCTGCATAGCAAATATGCTGCAGCGACATCCTCAAATGCAAATGTTTTGATTGCCCCTTAGTGTGGTTATCTTATTGGCTAGATGTGGTCATTATCGAAGTAAATTAAGTATTATCCACAGTTAAAGTGCTTCTCAGAGTGTTATCTTTAACTACATATGTCTCACAAACATGGTTGTAATTTAAACTTCCTAGCAGATTAAAATTGTTGTCAGACCGAGACTCGAACTCGGGACCTTTGCCTTTCGTGAGCAAGTGCTATACCACCCCCCTTTCCTCTCACCCCTTCCCCATTCTCACCACGTACCCCCTCCATCTCTTCCTTATCTCTATTATCAATTAGGTGGCATAGGGGTAACACATTGGTTTCTTACCACTTTAAATCCCTGTCTGACCATCCAGATGTAGGTTTCCAGTGGATTCCCTAGATTGCTTAAGGTAAATGCCAGGATGATTTCTCAGGAAAGGACACGACTTACTTCCTTTCCTGCCCCCAAGGGTGTGCTTTTTTCTAGCGACCCCATTGTTAACGGAACGTGAATATCTAATCTTCCTTCATTCTTAGGGTTCCGTATGTCAGTTGGCAACAATGAAACCCTTGCATAATAACCCCTGTGTTATCTGTTCGTCTGTCTGTCTCTGTTTGCCTGTCCGTCTGTTTAAGATCCCTTTTTGTCATAAACGGAGGTAGATATTGTGTTGAAATTTATGTCAGGCACTGAAGTCTACAGTGTAAAAAATTGAAGCTTCTAAGTCAGTGTAGTAAAAAAATGGGGCCATTTATGTCACATTTTGATAGTTCCACATTCACTCATCAAAGTCTGTTGGGCACTTTCTATTGATGTAGAATCATAAAATTTGTGGCAAGAAGCAAGGTTTCACAGTACAAGTAAAGGGAAAAAAATCTGAAAATTATTAACTGGTAATTATATCATCATCATTATCATCATCATTTAAGACTGATTATGCCTTTCAGCGTTCAGTCTGGAGCATAGTCCCCTTTATAAAATTCCTCCATGATCCCCTATTCCGTGATACCTTTCAGCGTTCAGTCTGGAGCATAGTCCCCTTTATAAAATTCCTCCATGATCCCCTATTCCGTGATAACATTGGTGCCTCTTCTGATGTTAAGCCCATTACTTCAAAATCATTCTTAACCGAATCCAGGTACCTTCTCCTTGGTCTGCCCCGACTCCTCCTACCCTCTAATGCTGAACCCATGAGTCTCTTGGGTAACCTTGCTTCTCCCATGCGTGTAACATGACCCCACCATCTAAGCCTGTTCGCCCTGACTGCTACATCTATAGAGTTCATTCCCAGTTTTCCTTTGATTTTCTCATTGTGGACACCCTCCTGCCATTGTTCCCATCTACTAGTACCTGCAATCATCCTAGCTACTTTCATATCCGTAACCTCAACCTTATTGATAAGGTATCCTGAATCCACCCAGCTTTCACTCCCATACAACAAAGTTGGTCGAAAGATTGAACGGTGCACAGATAACTTAGTCTTGGTACTGACTTCCTTCTTGCAGAAGAGAGTAGATCGTAGCTGAGCAGTCACTGCATTAGCTCTGCTACACCTCGCTTCCAGTTCTTTCACTATGTTGCCATCATGTGAGAATATGCATCCTAAGTACTTGAAACTGTCCACCTGTTCTAACTTTGTTCCTCCTATTTGGCACTCAATCAGTTTATATCTCTTTCCCACTGACATTACTTTCGTTTTGGAGATGCTAATCTTCATACCATAGTCCTTACATTTCTGATCTATCTCTGAAATATTACTTTGCAAAGTTTCAATCGAATCTGCCATCACAACTAAGTCATCCGCATATGCAAGACTGCTTATTTTGTTTTCACATATCTTAATCTCACCCAGCCAGTCTATTGTTTTCAACATATGATCCATATATAATATGAACAACAGTGGAGACAGGTTGCAGCCTTGTCTTACCCCCTGAAACTACTCTGAACTATGAACTCAATTTACCATCAACTCCAACTGCTGCCTGACTATCCATGTAAAGACCTTTAATTGCTTGCAAAAGTTTGCCTCCTATTCCATAATCTCGTAGAACAGACAATAACTTCCTCCTAGGAACCCGGTCATATGCCTTTTCTAGATCTATAAAGCATAGATACAATTCCCTGTTCCATTCATAACACTTCTCCATTATTTGCCGTAAGCTAAAGATCTGGTCCTGACAACCTCTAAGAGGCCTAAACCCACACTGATTTTCCTCCAATTGGTCCTCAACTAATACTCGTACTGTCCTTTCAACAATACCTGAGAAGATTTTACCAACAACGCTGATTAAAGAGATACCTCTGTAGTTGTTACAATCTTTTCTGTTTCCATGTTTAAAGATTGGTGTGATTACTGCTTTTGTCCAGACTGATGGAACCTGTCCCGACTCCCAGGCCATTTCAGTTATCCTGTGTAGCCATTTAAGACCTGACATTCCACTGTATTTGATGAGTTCCGACTTAATTTCATCCACCCCAGCTGCTTTATTGCACTGCAATCTATTGACCATTTTCACCACTTCCTCAAATGTGATCCTATTTCCATCCTCATTCCTATCCCATTGTACGTCGACATCTGAAACATTACTGATCGTATTTTCACCTACATTGAGCAACTCTTCAAAATATTCCCTCCATCTGCCCAAGGAATCCACAGGATTCACAAGCAGTTTTCCTGACCTGTCCAAAATACTTGTCATTTCCTTCTTACCTCCCTTTCGAAGACTGCTAATTACACTCCAGAATGGTTTTCCAGCAGCTTGACCCAAAGTCTCCAACCTGTTTCCAAAGTCTTCCCAAGATTTCTTCTTGGATGCTGCAATTATCTGTTTGGCTTTGTTTCTTTCTTCAACATAACTTTCTCTGTCTACCTGAGTTCTAGTATGTAGCCATTTTTGATACACCTTCTTTTTCCTTTTACTGGCTGCCTTGACTGTGTCATTCCACCAAGCTGTTTGCTTCATCCTACTTTTACACACTACTGTTCCAAGACATTCTTTAGCCACTTCTAGTACTGTGTCCCTGTACCTTGTCCATTCCTTTTCCAATGACTGTAACTGACTACATTCAACTAACTGGTACCTTTCTGAGATCATTGTTATGTACTTGTGCCTGATTTCCTTATCCTGAAGTTTCTCCACTCTTATCCTCCTACATATGGACCTGACCTCCTGCACTTTCGGCCTCACAATACAAATTTCGCTGCAGATTAAATAATGATCAGTGTCATCAAAGAATCCCCTGAATACACGTGTGTCCCTCACAGCCTTCCTGAATTCCTGATCTGTTATTATATAGTCAATGACAGATCTGGTTCCCCTGCCTTCCCAAGTATACCGGTGAATGTTCTTATGTTTAAAAAAGGAGTTTGTGATTACTAAGCCCATACTGGCACAGAAATCCAAGAGTTGTTTCCCGTTCCTGTTGGCCTCCATATCCTCTCCAAATTTACCCATAACCTTTTCATACCCTTCTGTTCAATTTCCAATCCTGGCATTAAAATCACCCATGAGCAGAACACTGTCCTTGTCCTTTACTCTAACAACTACATCACTGAGTGCATCATAAAAACTATCCATCTTATCTTGATCTGTCCCTTCACAATGCTAATATACTGACACAATCCTAATTTTCTTGCTAGACACTGTCAAATCTATCCACATCAGTCGTTCGTTTACATACCTTATTGCAACTACGCTGGGTTCCATTTCTTTCCTGATGTAAAGCCCTACACCACATTGTGCTATTCCTGCTTTGACTCCTGACAGGTAGACCTTGTATTCTCCCACTTCCTCTTCTTTCTCACCCCTTACCCGAATGTCACTAACAGCTAAAACATCCAGCCCCATCTTACTTGCAGCCTCTGCCAGCTCTACCCTCTTCCCAGAGTAGCCCCCATTGATATTAATAGCTCCCCATCTCATTACCATTTGTTTGCCGAGTCGTATCTTAGGAGTCCCTGGTTTGTCAGTTAGAGGTGGGACTCCGTCACCTCCAAAGGTCCGAGGCATTTTGCTCTGATTGTTGCCAGCATCATATTTAAAGTACCAGGGAAGCAGGTTGCTAGCCTTACTTGCCCCGAGTCCCATTGAGTTTTACCCCTAACGGTTGAGGGACTAACCGGTGGATTTGGTAGTCTTTGCCGTATGAGCACAAAGGTGACCACAACTCAGAATATGTCCGAGATGCCCAGCCTTATTCCAAAGTAACTGGTATCCCGACTGTCAGGACCACTTACTTGGCCACTCATACGTTGCCCATGGTTCATGAACTAGGACATGACTACAGGAACCCACACCATGAACCACTTTATATGAATTATATGAAATTAAAAAATGTTTGCCATTTGTTGTCCATCTGACTGTCAGTCTGTCTGTTAAGGCTGCAGTTTCCCAGGACTTGGTGGAAGTATCAAGTTGAAATTTATGTCAAATGCTAAGACCTGTGTTCCTTTGGTGGTGTATATAGTTGGTGTAAATTTAAGTTTATAAGTGAATGTGATCAAAATACATGGCCATACATGTCACATGTTTTGATACTCACAAATTCACTCATCAAAACCCATAGAAGAACTATCTTCATCCATGTCAGGCCTGATGGTTTAGCAGTAAAACACATGCAGGGAACCTGAAAGGTCTAGGGATTGAATCTCTGTTGGACCACAGATATTTTAGGCCTCATTTTAACCTAGCCTTCACCTCTCAATGATTTAAGGATTCACTAGAAACAACATGTGGTTCAGATTCGACCTTAAACTGTAGGTCCCCTTTCCCCAGCTGGATAAACTGGGGTAGGTTAGGGTCACACAACTTGCCGAAGTGGCATCCAATAGAATTATTATTGTTATCTGTATACGTAGTCAAGATTGTGCGGAGCCCTCAGAGTACGAGTCCTACTTGCACTGTCTGGTTTCTCTTCTGTATCTCACTCCATCAGAATTGAAGGAACTAACTCGTCTGTAAAAATCAAAATACAAAAATGCTGACTCTTCCATCACGTCCTGTTAACAACATGCTAATCCACTGATGACTCTCTTTATACTTTGTAAAGTCTGAATTGCAAGGATGGGAAGTGGAATAACATTTTTTGTGGTGGTTTTCTCTTTCTTAAGGTGGTGCAGTGAACTTGCATTCAGGAGGATGGTGGTTCACTTCACCATCAGTTTTTGTGTGGTTGCCCTAAATTACATGGGGATAGTTTCATAGACAATTTGCCAGTGGATTTTCTGCTGCATCCCTATCAGATATCTATTTCTGTATCTCTAATGACCTTGACATTGATGTGAAGCTAAGCTGTTTCATTATGTTAATTGTAGGTATTCCTCTTTTGAAATACAATATCCTACGACAGTGGTGACTTTGCACTTCTTTCTCTGCTGAGGTCCTTTATGTAAGATTTAATAATGCAAGCATTTAATATTCCTACATTTCAGTAAAACACCTTTAACTAAGTTAACCATTTTAATTATATTCTCCACTAATCTGTATCATATTTATTTTTATTTTACATCTAGCACCATAAGATGGAATTTAGGAACAAATCTCTGTGCTTACAGAATGAGTCAGTACATGAATTTATTTCAGAAAAGCAATAATGTACAAAATAAAATCTACATGAATCCTACGCAGACATCAAACTGTTGAGTATATATTACCAGAATCAACAATATAACACACAATTTAACTTAATTTTTTGCAGAAACTCACTGGAATAGAAGGAGTGAGCCATCAGAAAACTCTTCAGTCTAGATTTAAAAGTTAGAGGATCACTGCTAAGATTTTTTAAATTCTTGTGGTAGCTTATTTAACATGGATGCAGCAGAGTGAGTCAAGGAGGGGCGATCCAAGTGCAGATTGGATTTTGCCTAGTGTTAACCAATTGAAAGCTACTAATTCATGGGAATAAGCTCATATAGTTAACAAAAAATGGCACCGAAGAAAATATATATCGAGAAGCCCTTGTCAGAATTTGTAGACTCATGAGCAGGGGTTGACAAGAGGTTTGTGAACTGACACCACATATTGCTCGAACTGCTCATTTATGTGCCAAAGATACCCTTTGTGAATGGAAAGAATTACACCAGACTATAATGCCGTATGTCATGTATGAATAAAAATAAGCAAAGTAGACTAATTTTTGTCTTGGGCTATCACTTCTTGTACATACTGCTCTAATAGTAAATATTGCTGCAGTCAGTTTTTGAAGAAGATTCTTAACATGGGCTTTTTATGACAGCTCACCATCTATCTGAACACACAGAAATTTGAACTGTTGAGATTCTGTGTTATCCGAATGTAAGTTTTTGTTTAGTTGTGTGTTTGGAGCTGTAAAAACTGAATCTCCCTCTGATTTAGTATCAATTTAGTTTTTCTACAAGGCATGAACTTTATATCTTGAACTGTTGCACTCAACATTGTTCACAACCAATTAGTGTTGTCAGCAGACAGGAATATTTTCAAATCATCTGTCGAGGCATACACGAGATACGTGAAAAAAGTAATGAGGCTGGTTTTTTACCTATCACAGTTTTTTTTTAAACAACAATATTGTCCCCTTCAAAGTATTTCCCTTTGTCAGCTATACACCGGCAGAGTTTTTGTTCCCAGTTTTGGAAGCAGTGCTGAAGGGCTTCAACTGATAGGATCTTTAATATGTCGGTCATATTCTTTCAAATGTTCTCCAGAGTCCCAAAACTGCATCCTTTTAACACATTTTTCAATTTCAGGAAAAGAAAAGAGCTACAAGGACCCAAATCAGGTGAACAGGGGAGCTGTGGAGCAGCAGAAATGCCTTTTGAGATCAAAAATTCCATGATGGAAGTAACCATGATGTAAGCATCATGGGGTTGCCATGATGCAATGTCCACTCATCTGCAATGTCCAGTCTCACTGAATTCACCTTTTCCCTGAGCCTTTCAAGGACATCTTTGTAAAACACTTGGTTGACAGTTTATCCTGAAGGAACAAATTCCTTCTGCACGATACTTACACTGTCAAAAAAGCAAATCAGCATTGTTTTGATCCTTGATGTGCCAATTCAAGCTGTTTCCTGTCGAGGAGATGTCTCAGTGTGCCCGTACCACTTTGCCACAGAATCATACTCAAAAATCCAAGGTTCATCACCTGTGATCACATGGCTGAACCATTCATGGTCATTGGCAATCCTCTCAAGAAGATCAATTCGCACATTTGTTTGACCATCCTTCTGCTCATTTGTGAGGTTTTTCGGCAACATTTTGGCACAAACCTTTCACGTGTCCGAAACTTCGGCCACAATCTGATGTACAGTCAAAGTTTTTTAAGTTTAATTGGTCACCCATCAGCCTTATTGTTAAATGTCTGTTTGATCACACAAGAGAACACCCACCTTCGATGTTCTCGTTGGCTTTTGAAGTTGAAGCTCCCCGTGAATGAGGCTCATCTTCAGCCAATTTGTGCCAGTGAAACTCTTGTGCTCTTGATTAGGAATATTCCCTGTAGGTCTTTTTCAGCTTTTCATAGGTCACACTTGCAAATTCCTCAAGTTTAACACAAAACATTGCTCTAAACTTTGCTCTTCCATTTTTGTAACACAAAGCAAAAACACAACTACACTGATGTCTGTCTCAAAAATCACGTGACAGTTGTATGGAGCTGAAACTCTGACTGAGCATCTGGAAGGGTCTACACAAATAGAGCAACACAGCATTGCCAGATCACTTGCAGTGCCGTCAGTCTAATTACTTTTCTCACACACCTCATATACAGGGTGTGTGGAAATTCCCATTATAAACTTCCACAACGTGTATAGGTGAGTGAGTAATATTTTGGATGGGAGCCCATGTCTGGAAGCGTCGTCCAATGACGCTATGAAGTGTCAAAGTTATAGGTGCCAGCACCTGTAAATGTATGTACATACAGGGTGATTTCATGATCATGTTGCAAACTTTCAGGTGAGATGGAGAGGATAAATGTATCAATTTGAAGTGAGGCTCCCTTATTGTAAATTAATGAGTTGGAAGTTATGAGCAAAAACATTTGTGATACCTCTGACAGTGGAATACCTGTAATGGTACTGTTGTTCCTATGATTGTAGGGTAGGCAACCTTCAGAGGTGATAGTAAGGACCAAAACAAGAAAAAAATGTCTAGTACAAGGGGAAAAAAGTCTGATAAATGTGGGCTCTAAAATGCATACCTTAAGAGCTGTAAGGACTTGTTCGATAGAGGAGATGTGTTTCACACTAGTGAAGGTGAACAAGTGCTCGCAGCTCTTAAGGTATGCATTTTAGAGCCTATGTTTACTAGATATTTTTTGTTATTTTCTTTCAGATTACCACCTCTCAAAGTTGTATGCCCTACATTCTTGGTAATAACAGTACCGGTACATGTATTCCATGGTCAGAGGTATCAGAATGATTTTTTCTTTGAACTATCGACTCGTTCATTTCCAAACCAGGGACTCTTATGTCAAAGTGATACATTTATCCATTGCGATCATCCTTGAAAGTCTGTAACATCATCACGAGATGACTCTGTATTTACAGGCACTGGTGCCTATAATTTTAACGCTGTATAGTGTTGTTGGATGACGTTTCTGAACATGGGATTGTATTCAAAATATTATGTGCTCACTCCCCTCTGCAAATCCTCCAAGTCCGTAATGGGAATATCTGAACACATTGTATATGGCAAAGCAACAACCAACTATTTTTCATCCATATCCAAACTTCTGCTGCCACTGTACAGTTCCATTGACCCTTCCTTTTTCTTTAATATTTACATTGTTGACTGCCTCCAAGGAATTCAGTACTTTTTTTGACCCAGGACTGTGTAGTCCACAGAGCTTCTACAAAGGGATTTCAAAAAGTAATTTACATATTATTATGGCAGGTCAAGTAACTTTTACTGAATGCTGCACTACATGTCAAAGTGACATAAATTCGTGATACCATTTTCTACATAGACGCCAAGTTTCTCTAAACAGTGATAAGAACATTTTACCAATTGTTCAGTCTCTCGATGATAAAAATCTGCTCGTTCGTCACTGAGCCAGTTGAGAACTGATTTTTGAACGTCTTCATCATTGGAAAATCTCTACCCCCTCCCACCTCAGATGTTGTTTCTGCTTGCTAGGAATATGAAAATCACATGGCGTGAGAGCTGAATATCCCAATCAGCATTACCCTCGTCTGTACGGCCTTCATCAGATTGTTGGCACCATTTCACGACAGCTAGATGCAACGTTTTGTTTGGTCCATATACTATTAGAATTTTGCAGTGAAACTGTGTGCAGTTGATTTGTTTTACCCAGAATCGACTGCTTTGTATACTTCAACTTTGGAATACATTTCCGGTTGCTGTGCCATTTCAATTGCACACTCTGATCCAGCTGTTATCTGTACTGTAGCAGAATGTTCACTCTCGTCTGACAATGTGCCGTTCTTGCTGTGCAGTGGTTTTAACGTGGGATGATATGTGTAACTTCCTTTCTGAAGTCGCTATGTATAACTGCATTACAACAAGCAATTCAATTTTGGCTTTTCCTCCTTGTAAATGTGGCATCTCTTGAGTGTGGATCTTCCCCAATGATTACATGTCCTTGGAGTAGATGTGAAAATAAGAGTATAAATTAACAAGCTCCTTGCCAGGCCATGAAGGCCTTAGGAATGCCTACCGGTTGCCGTGACATTTCTGCCTTGCAGTGTCATGCAGATGAGATAAGGAGGAGCATGTGGTCAGCACACCGCCCTCGTGGCCATCTTGCAGACTTCCCAGGCTATGGAGCTGCTACTACTCATTCAAGTGGCTCTCCATTGGCATCATGAGGCTGAGTGCATTCCATATCAGCCCGCCCACCAAGGAAAAATCTTTGGCAGTGCTGGGAATGGAACCCGGATTCTCTGTATGGCAGCCACCAACACTGACTGATCAGCTGACACTTAATATAGACACTTAATGAAATTAACTTACACCCAATCACTGTAATAAATGTTAGTTATTATTTTGACAGCTGCACATTTCTGTCATTTGATGATAAGAGCTCGTAAGAGATGCCTGCCATACATTGTATGGGAGGTGCGGATCGCGGTAAGTTCCCTCCTGGTGTACCTGGTACTGGACTTTCTTATTATGCTTTAAATGTATACTTTTTTTTTTTTAATTTTGCAGCAACAGCAGCAGGCGGCAGTGAAACTGGTGCAAACGCAGGGAGGCACCATAGCGAGCACTGCGCAAGCGACGCAACTGAGAGTCGTGGGGACGGCGGGCGCTGCAACGGCAGCTGGCATCAACTTGGCACACATCGGTGGCAAGCCCGTCATCATTGCGGCAGGCAAAGGGCAGGCAGCAGGCCAGGTGAGACACACCATGCCACGCCGCACGAGTTTCGGTCACTTCTCGTAGTGCGATTGGGTGTGACCAGACAAAATAGTCAAGTACAGAGCAGCGTGATATACCTTGTTGTTACGAGACCATTTTTTTGCATACCACTACATGTGTAAATACATAGCTGTACCACTTTTATTATCTATGTAGTTGCAGGTTCTTACTGGGAATAATGCAGATATATTTTGTTGTTTTGGTCTTCAGTCTGCAGTACAATTTGTTGCACCTCTCCATACCTGTCTGTCATGTGCAAGACTCTTCATCTCTGCATAACTGCCACAACCTATATCCATTTGAACCTGCCTACTGTACTGAAGCCTTGGTCTTTCTCTACTGATGTAACTGTCCCTCCCCCTTCCCTCCCACCAAAACACATGCACCCAATTCCTTCCATTACCAAATAGACAATTCTTTGATGGATCAGGATGTATTCTGTCAACTGATCCCTTCTTTGAGTCATTTTACACCATAAAATTTCTTCTCTCCCTAATTCAGTTCAGTGTCTCCTCACTAGTTACTTGATACACCCATCTCCTGTAGAACATTTCAAAAACCTTTACCTCTTTCTTTTCTGATTTGCATATTGTCCACATTTCCCTTCCACACAAGGCCACACTACAGACATACAGACAAGTATCTTCAGGAAAGACTTTCTAACATTTAAGTTTGTATTAGATGTTAACAAATTCACGTATAATTTGCTAGGCAGCATAGGTAACAGTATCAGATTAGTTGTTTCTTTTCATGCTATTGTGTAAAGCAGAGATATTTTTATGTTTTACTCATTTGCTGCCAGCACATCAACCAGAGGTGAATTTTTCTTTTGCTCTACACCCTTGATAATGTTCAACTTAGACATTCATTAAGTTATTTTTTGTAATCTTCAACAGAATCAAGTGCCTGCATATCATTCCTTGCTTTCATTTGCATAAACTACTAACATGTAAGAACCTTGTAAATTTCAAAGATAGTAGAGTTTTCCATACTAATAGCTCAGGGCTTGCCTGTGTGGGCACTGGTTCACACAGAATGCCAATGCTTTATATGTGAAGTACTCCGTATAATATCCTGGCCAACAATACACTCGAAGCCTCTATTGCTAGATGAAGTTGTAGTGACTGCATTCATCAGCTGTTTAAAATTTCCGATGAACCGTGGAAAATCTGTCAAACTCTTCAGGACAGTGTGGTTTATTTGCACACTTGACCTATAAAATTATTATTTTCACACTTCACTATTAGCAGATTTGCTGCTTTCATCAGCAACATTATATAGTCTTCAGTAGATTACAAGCAGACCATTCACTACCAAATAAAAGATGAAAATTAAAATTTACAAAAAGTTAAATTCATACATCTTTTACATGCCATTGTTTTTTTTTTTTTAAATTACAATTACAGTAATAATGGCCACAGGAAATGGGAATGAAACAGTGGCGTCTTGTGGTCACTGGCCTTTGGCTATACAAATTTGTCACTCTGGCCAGCACAGTTACAGTCCACTCTTGACCAAGTATATGCAACTGTTAGGCTCTGATCCCTGCTCATTCAATTGTTACATAAAATGTAAACATTTTGTAATTATTTCAGAATCCATATGGATCAAAATTCCTTAGTTATGTTTTAAAAAGAAATATTGTCACTCAGACAACGGAGTAACGAGTATGATTGAAAAATTCTGTCACGCTGCAAGAGGCACCCAAGCCTCAGCTTTATCTTGCAGCACAGGCTGTGGGGTGCCTCAGTCACTGATATTTATGGTACAGCATTATACAGCATGTTTCATGTATAATGTATTTATGTTGTGCGGAAGCCTGTACTGAAGTAGGCAACTCCCACATGTTGTGTCAGGTGGCATATTTTCTAAAACTGAGAGTAGACTATATGGGTTGGGGGTGATATTGGAAAGGCACCCCTGAAAATAAGTGCACAGTTTAGCAAAGGCATGATGTTTTAATTTATCACTTCTTTACCACTATGTCTAATGCAACACATTTTACGGGCAGTATCCATATAAACACTGAACATACTTGAGAGATTATTTTATTGTATGACACATACTTCTGGAGATATGGTGTTTTATATGTGGGAGTGCGATTCCTTAAAGAATTGGGAGGGAGATTTACTGGTAGTTGTCTGGTCTCCTTGCTACCCAGATCTATATCCAACAGTGGGTACTGGCTTGAGTCATAAAAAAATGTCTCAAATTTCTTTGTTCAGTTTTCACTAACCAATCACCTACATAAAAAGACTACAATTAGCCTGCTTCTGTTTCTGACTATTGAGCAAAATCAGCTTATATTTCAAAAAACATTGACTCGGTGACCAGTGTACTGAGGAGGCTCACTGTGTGACTTAGAGTAACATAGAGGTGTATCGAAGGTTGCAATACCTTTGACTGTCCGTGAACATTTAGCTATGAAGAAGATCTGTTCTTGATGGATTCCACTCAATTTGTCCCTTCCGCAAATTGCTGCAGTTTTCAATACAGGGCCATCAACAACTGTCAGCATGTGAACTGTTCAACGAAACATCATCGTTATGGGCTTTCAGAGCCGAAGGCCCACTCGTGTACCCTTGATGATTGCATGACACGATGTCCATTGGTGTAAGGAAAGACTCAAAACATTTAATCGAGGGAAATTCAAAATCAGTATACAACATTGTAACAGGAGACAAAACTTTAATATACACTGAAGAGCCAAAGAAACTGGTACACCTTGTAGAGCCCCCATGAGCATGCAGAAGTGCTGCAACGGAGGGAACATACACCATGAATCCTGCAGGACTGTCCATAAATCCGTAAGCGAACGAGGGGATGCAGATCTCTTCTGGACTGCATGTTGCAAGGCATCCCAGATATGCTCAATAATGTTCATGTCTGGGGAGTCTGGTTGCCAGCGGATGTGTTTAAACTCAGAAGAGTGTTACTGGAGGCACTTTGTACCAATTCTGGATGTGTGGGGTGTCACATTGCCTTGCTGGAATTGTCCAAGTCTGTCGGAATGCACAATGGACATTAACGGATGCAGGTGATCAGACAGAATGCTTACGTATGTGTTACCTGTCAGAGTCGTATCTAGACATATCAGGGGCCCCATCTCTCTCCAGCTGGACATGCCCCACAGCATTGCAGAACCTCCACCAGCTTGAACAGTCCCATGGTGACATGCAGGGTCCGTGGATTCGTGAATTTGTCTCCATATCTGTATACATCCATCTGCTCGATACAATTTGAAATGAGACTCGTTCGACCAGGCACTTGATTCCAGTCATCAACAGTCCAATTTCAGTTGTGCTGGACCCAGGTGGGGTGTAAAGCTTTGTGTTGTGCAGTCATCAAGGGTACGCCAGTGGGCCTTCGGCTCTGAAAGCCCATAACGATGATGGTTCACACACTGATGGCCCAGCATTGAAATCTGCAGCAGTCTGTGGAAGGGTTGCACTTCTGTCACGTTGAACAATTCTCTTCAGTTGTCGTTGGTCCCATTCTTGCAGGATATTTTTACGGCCTTAGTGATGTCGGAGGTTTGATGTTTTACCTGATTCCTGATATTCACGGTAACTCGTGAATTGCTTGTATGGGCAAATCCCAAAAAATCCCAACTTCATCGCTTCCTGGAGATGCTGTGTCCCATCCTCATGCGCCGGCTACACCACCACATTCAAAAACTCACTTAAATCTTAATAACTTGCTATTGTAGCACCAGTAACCAATCTAAAAATTGCGCCAGACACTTGTTGTTTTATGTAGGCTTTGCCAGCCACAGCACCGTGTTCTGCCTGTTTACAATTCTCTGTATTTGAATAGGCATGCCTATACCAGTTTCTTTGGCACCTCAGTACCTTTGCAAGAGCTGAAAACTAAAACAGCTGTCATCTGTGTGCATGTTCCAAGATGAACTGAAACTGATAAAAGTTATTCGTTCATGAAGCACTTCTGAGACAATAACAGCTTGCTTCTACAAGTACTCTGGACATATGACCATTCTGCTAGAGGATTGAAGAGCAGTTAATGCCAGATGGTACCAGTATACTACAATTTGTTTGCCACAAGTCATTGATGAAATCGGGGAAAAAACAACTGATTCTTCATCACTGCAAATCCAGCTGTCAAACAACACCTCAAACAACTGACTATTTGTCCATACTCACCCAGTTTATTACCTGATGATTTCTAATTGTTTTTGAACAGAGGTTGTGTGGACATCTGATTTTCATCAACTCGAGAAGCTACTGTGTCAATCCAGAACTGTTTCTGAGGTGTCAACATCAGAGTAGCAAAAACTTTTCCATAATTGGCTCAGATGTATGCAATCTGTGCATATTGTAAATTAAAGGCTATCACGCCAGTTTCTGTCTGTATGTTATGGGTAATCTCAGGAACTTGTGTAGGTGTTTTGATACAGTTTTCACTAATAGATAAACTGATTCACAAGGAAGGTTTGTGTATATCACTACATATTGTGAACAAGTCACCTGGCTGTATATATTTAGCATTACCCATGCAAAACTGGATGGGTCACTAGTAGTGTATAAATTTTAAAGGGGAATGCTTTGGGAAGCAATTTGTACCAAAAACTTTTTTCTTTCATTGTTCTTGGTAAAAGGTAAAAGAGGAACTTCTGCTCTAATGAGGGGAAACTTATGCATTGATCCTCTTTGGTTTTTTTATAGTTACGAGTTATCAACTTCCTTAAACAATAAAACACAACTCTCAAAAAAATTCGAATAGTTGCCTTTGAACATTATATGATTTTTGAGTGCTGTCAACTGTAAAACGGTTCAACTTCATAATTGTACTCACGGGTAGCTCAGTATGTAGCATAGAAGTCAAGTAATTGTGTAAGCTCTAGTCCAGATCTCACTAGTTGGAACTTTTTCACACTATTATTTAAATTTGCTATTTATCAACAAATGGAAATGTTTAAAAAATTGAATTGCAATTATTTACTTAAATTAAGATTTTTAATTACTAATCGCATGAAAATATTCACAAGAAATTGAAGTTGGTTCAAAAATACGAAATGTCAAATAGAAAATAAAATACATACTTTAAACAGTGCACACACACACACACACACACACACACACACACACAGTGATTCAGGTGCCCCTACCAATTTTGTTTTATGCAACGCACAATTCTATATCTGTCCTTCAAAAACCACACATGAGATTTTCATATTTTCTTGCTCAATACATGCGCACTAATAGTCCTACGGAAAAAGGAACAGTATCTTTTTGTAGGAAATGAAAATTTTGTATTGGTACAAGCTTTTTCTGGCGGCCACATTTTTCGATTTATTCCAGTCAGCGTTTCAAGTATGTTGCTTCATGAACTACCGATATTCATTTTTTTTTGTCTCTATTGATTGGTCTACTAAGTTGAGTGATTTGTTAACATTATTAATTTAAATGTGCCCATGAGAATAATAAAAGGAAAATGACTTTTGTAAACATTATGCTAAAACTGCACTGAAATGCCCAAGAAACTGGTAAAGGCATGCGGTCAGCAAATGCCTATATAAGACTACGAAACTGGTAAAGGCATGCGGTCAGCAAATGCCTATATAAGACTACAAGTGTCTGGCGCAGTTGTTAGACTGGATACTGGTGCTACAATGGCAGGTTATCAAGATTTAAGTGAGTTTGAATGTGGTGTTATAGTCAGCGCACGAGAAATGGGGCACAGCATCTCTGAGGTCACAATGAAGTCAGGGTTTTGCCGTACAACCCTTTCTCAAGTGTACCATGAATATCAGGAATCGCGTAAAACATCAAATCTCCGACATCACTGCGGGCCGAGAAAGATCCTGCAAGAATGGGACTGACGATGACTGTAGGGAATCGTTCAACATGACAAAAGTGCAACCCTTCCGCAAATTGCTGCAGTTTTCAATACTGGGACATCAACAACTGTCAGCA